>NC_051316.1:95614506-95914506 GCF_015220235.1 Choloepus didactylus
GTCACACAATGGACACATGGGGAGCAGCTGAGCCCGGTTTTGAAGTCAGGGCTGAGGGACACCAGAGCTTCTGCCCTCAATCATTACATAATGCTGTACAATGCAGAGGAGCGTCAAGCGGGCCTGAGCTCAGACCCCAGCCCAGTCAATGACTTTCTGTGTGACCTTGCACAGGTCAGCTCCTCGGTCCATAGGTCCATGTTGACCCAGTGGGCTCAGCAGCCCCCCAGTGCAGGGCTAATGGGCATATCCATGACAACAGCTGTCAGAAGTCTGGCCCAGCAGGGACTCAGGAAATGTCACTTGTTATCACCATTCTCATTTTCCTTTCCTGTTACCCCCAAACAGAGTCCAGCTGAGGTCAATTCCAGGGCTTCAGTTCCAGTGGAAGGAAGCCAGGCAGGGAAACTGAGGCAGTGGCAGTTGTTGCATGTGCAGAGTCTACCTAGACAGGAGGAAGAGGTGGATTCAGCCCCAGGGGGATGGGGGGATTTGAGCCTGCTGATTCCTCCTTCTTCCTCCCTCCACTGCTGACCCTGGGTGCTCCTTGGGTGCTGTGCAGGTGGGGGAAGCCCTCAGCAGGGGCCTGAGACCTGCTGTCTACCTATCAGAAGTCACTTCTCAAACTCTTCCACCTGCCACCTCTGTGCCTGGTCCCAGCCTGGATGTGGGGAGACAGGAGAGTCATATCCAGCCCCCACCTTGAAGAAACCCCAAACCAGTGGGGCATGGCAGTCCCAGGCCAGATGGGCCCTTAGATCCCAGAGGAGAAACAAGGCACCTGCCAAGGCCTTATCGCTGGCAACAGCCCCTGGGGCCTGGCAGGGACAGACAGACCCAAATCCTGACTCTACAACTTAAGCTGTGTGACTTTTGGCACATTCCTTTCCCTCTCTGTGCCTCATCTTCCTCATAGACAAAATGAGACAGATTTGGTACCTCCTCAGGAGGTGTTGAGCATATTCAGTGAGCTGACACCAGGCAAACGCAGGGTTCAGTCCTGACTCCCCAGGGCACGGGTTACGTGATTTGGGTTGTTCAGACCCATTGTAGAGAAGTCACCAAAGGCTCCAGGAGACAGTGACCTACCCAAGGCCACACAGCTCCTGAGTGGCCCCATTGGGTCTGAGGCCAGGCCCCCAGCTGTAGGCTCCTTAAGGGCAGGGACTTGTCCTCTTTATTGTTGAACCCCCAGGGAATGGGAAGGAAATTGAGATGGGTCATCAAGGATTTCACCAGGAAGGAAAAGATAAGGAAGACATCCCAGAGGGAACAGCATGGACACAGGCAGGGAAGCATCAGAGAGGCCACTGTGTTCAGAAAGCGGGGATCACCGGCACTCCTGGGTGGGAAAGAGAGGTGGCGGCAGAAGGGAAGAGAGCAGTTGGGGCCATGGAGTGCTGGCAAATAACAGCTGTCTCTCTTTAACAACTGGGAAGGGGAGAAGGGGCTGGGGGGGATCAAGCTACCAGCAAGACATCCATCAGCTTGCAAAATTCCCGAAAATTTAACCATCAACTCTTGTGAGCATGTATGAGTGGGGGAGCCTGGAGGCCGCCTGCCTGCACCCCACTCTGCTCACGCACAGTCCTCTGTGGGCCTCAACTTCCCACCTGAGCAACAGGGCAGTGCTGCCTAAGTGGCGGCAGTCCGATGAGGTGGATCTGGGAGGGTCCACCTGCAGTGACATCTTTATTTTCACTCCCCTCCTCATCTCCATCCAGGGCGGAGGCCGGGTCAGAGGGAGCCCGAGTCCCACCCAGGCCCTCCTCCTGTCCACTGTCCCCCACCCCAGCTGGACAGCCACAGCGCCCAGCCAAGCAGGTCACCTTGGTGGCAGGGTCACCTTGGGGAGAGTTATTAGGGCCTGGGCGGAAGCGGGAAGATATTATGCACTGAAGGCCACAGCAGAGGACACTAATCTGAAAAGACAAGCAATCAATGGGAATTTCTATTTAGGGAAGAAATCAATAGGAATTTCAAGGTAGGAAAAGGGGGAATTACCTTTAATTGGAGTTCTCGATCAGCTGGGCCTCTGGTGAGGCCAAGACCTCTGGTGAGGCCAGGGTTCACCAGGCCTTCGAGGGACAGCCAGACAGACCCCCACCCTGCCCTGGTCCCACCCTATGCACCTTCCTCCAGGTAAGAGACCCCTCCTGTCACAGAGCCCTTTGGCCTCTGGTTAGGAGGCCAGGATTGAGTAAGCAAACAGGGGTCTCTGGAGCAGGAACTCAGACTGCCATTTAAAGACACCTGCCTGATTTGTGAGGAGCCAGTTCTGATGTGTGAGGTAGCCGTAGCTACCACTGATGCCACGTGCCATTCTAAGTGCTTTGCCTGTGTTCACATGTTTAATCCCCGTAACAATATAATCTCCATCATTTTATAGAGGAGGAAACTGAGGCACAGAGAGGTTAAACAATTTGTTCTAAGTCACACAGCTAGGAAACAGAGGAGCTGGGATTTGAACCCAGGTCACACTGGCACCAGAGCCTGGGCTCTACCACATGCTCTGCTGCCCCGTAGTAGGTGTTCCACCCTGCTAGACATGTCCTAGAGTGCCCACCTGCTGTCTGGGGGGCATCAGGTGGTCAGGTGTGGCTGGCTGGGGCACAGGAGGACTGGGATAGGACAGAGTAGGTTCAAGTCACATGGAGAAGACCCTGAGGCAGTGACTGTTTCCACTGTTGTCCCCCCAGATGCACACAGGCACACACATACGTACCCCACAATGAAATATGCTCTAAGAAAGAGGCCCACACCAACTGGATTCCTAAGCAGACCCCACAGGAGGGCAGGCCCCGGCTGCAGAACAGTGCCTTGCACAGGAACTTACAGCCTGGAATTGCAGAGCCCAGACCAGCCCTTTCCCCAAGCTGGGGGCTATCTGGGAGCTTGCACCCGGGCTGGGGTAGCAGGAAGGGACCTCCCCTTGGCAGAGGACCCACCGTGAGCCAGGCCCCTGGCTAGGGTCTTTTCTGTGATACTCATCAGATCCCCCCACATGCTTTGCTGGGAAACGGGAGCATGACCCCAGAAGTAGAGCTGGGGGGACAAGGGAAAGTGGAGGGCCAACAACCCATCCCTTCTCCCCAGAGGCGAGTGATCTTCTATAGCTCCTAAGGCAGTGCATTCGTCCAGTGGCTGTTGAGGCCTGGATAAAAAGACTTAGAGGAAGCCAAGGGGGAAAACATACCACTGAGCCCACGGGGTGGGGAAGGGCTGAGTCTAAGGGAGATGTCTCTTTTACAAGCCCAGCCCTCGCCCCACCTGCTTCCCCCACAGGATACCCTCACTTTGCCTCGCTGTTAGCTTTATTTTACAGATGAGGAAACTGAGGTCAGAGAGGGAAACTGACTCACCCCCAATCACATGGCTAGAGGAAGGCAGCAGGATTTGAACCCAGTGTGCTCTCCCACACCCCCATCGCTTTCTGGACCCAAAGGAGGCAGACAGCCCACAGCCTCGGGGGCTGCTGGTCTCCGAGAGTCCTGGGTGACAGGGAAGGTGAGGGGAAAGGTCTAGAGAGTGGGTGAGAACTGGGACAGGACATGGTCTCTTCAGAGCTGGATCCCGCCGGGGCGCAGGGCAGGCAGGGAAAGCCAGGGCCTCAGCAGACCAAACAATTTGAGACTTAGGTCTCTGGAACCCATGGAGACCTAGGGTGTTGGGCAGGGAAACTGAGGCAAGTTCTGCTGTAAACACAGAGCAGCAAGGCAGATCCTTGGACCTACAAGGGGCACCGGGGACAAGGGGACGGTGAAAGGGTCCCTGCTGGAAAGATAATCCTGGGCTGGAGCTCAGCTTCGACCACTTAGTCAAGGAGCTTGACCTCTCTGAGCCTCAGTTTCCTTTGTGGAAAAGGGAAACCAAAATTCTTCTGTACAGGGTTGTTGTAAGGATTTAGAAAAAAAAAAAAAGAAATGTGAAATGTAGAATTGTCCCCAAGGAAGTGCCTAAAAGATGTTTGCTGAAGGAGTGAATCGGTCCCTGGACCAATGGATGGACAGACAGATGAGGGGCTGAGGGGATGAAGGAATGGCCGCAGCCTGCCCTGACCGGCCAGCCTGGCAGAGAGGACCCCAATTGTCAAACCCAAGACAAAGAGACAGATCCCCAGAGCGGGGGCTCCCACCTGCCCCAGGAGGCAACTTCACCCAGAAGGTGGGGCACATGATCCAAGCATGTGGGCAGCCACCCCCTAACATCCCTCACTCTTCTTTATGGCACAAGCATGGCAGCCTCCAAAATGAGGCTCCACCCACGGGGTGGGCAGGCTGTCCAGGCGTGAGGTCTGGTGACCAACTCAAGGGAGAACGAAAGCCTGGCACGCAAGCCCATCTTGTCCCCTCACTCAGCCACACTGGATCAAGTACATCTGGGGGTGCAGAGGCCCAAACCCAAAAGGAACTTAGACTAAGAGGCAGGAGCAGGGGACGCCATAGCTCAGCCCAGGGTCTGGGACCTGCCTTGGGGAAGCCAAGCTATCTACAGTCCTCTTGGGGCACTTGCACTGGGCACCTGGAACTTTCTGGGCTTTCTGCCTCTCAAAGTTCAGGGCAACCCTCCAGTATGGAGTGTGACCCCTGCTTCATAAATGAAGAAACTGAGGCCCAAGGCAGGAGGTGGCATGTGCAAGACCCCATGGGCCCTGGTCTGTCTGATTTTGCTTCCCTCCCCACCATGCTACCATACCTGGACGGGGGTGGCTTGGGGTCTGCATCCAGCCCTGCTCCACTCAGCCCACGGGGCTGTCAGCCTCCCTCCTCCATCCTCAGCACCCCTCCTCGGGCCTGCCGGGGTCTCCGGCTGAGACGAGACCTGGTCCCATCCCTGGCTCCTCCCAGGTCAGCTTGGCTCAGCTGGAGCTGAAGGTTACTGGAAACCACCAGGGCCCTGCTCATCTCATTATGCACAGGGAGCGGGGTCAGCAGCTTTTACAGGCCCCATAAAGCATCACTCGTGGCCACTTCAGCACACAGCTCCCCCTGGCAACCTGTCCCTCCCAGGGCCGGGGAGGAGGAGGCGCTGCCTTAAGGAACTAATCTCCTGGACTCATAAAACCACCAGAAATGCCACGGGAGGTCTGTGCCCTGCAGGATAATTACAGGGCCACACCCCACCCTGGAGGCTGGTGTGGAGGAAGTGGATTCCCAGGCACTCCGGCTCCACACGCAGATACACACACACACACACACACACACACACACACACACACACACACATTCTGCCCTAGCTCAAGGCCAGGCACTGTGGAATGAACATTTTGCATCTATGAGCTCATTGAGGCCTTGAAACAGCCCTATAGGGAAGATAACCATCACTGGCCCCATTTGACAGAGATGGAAACGGAGGCTCAGAGTGGAAAGCTGCATTTGGCCAAGGTGGAATGGCAGAGCTGGGAGTCAGACCCTGAGCTGCTGGTGCCTAGAGCACTTGCCGCCTTTAGGGAGGAGCTCGAATGCACCCAGCACCCACTCTGCCTATGTACATAAATGGGGCCTCCAGAGGGACAAGACAAGGTTCCTGCTGGTTCCAGCCCCACCTGCAGGTTGCCTAACCTTGCCAGCCCTCAGACGCCCCAAGTGTTTCTGAGAGTCCTCGGAGGATGTCTCACGTGGCATGGAAGTCCGTCCATTCCACACTCTCCACTGGCCGTGGCAGAGCCGGGCTTGAGCAGCCTCCAGAGCAGGCCTACAAGCCCCCGCCCTCCAAGGTCCCCCCACCACCACAGTACACACACTCTCCACTGCCTGCACCCAGGCCAGGCTCGGCGGGAGCCAGGGAGAAAGAGGAGGCCACAGCCTGGGATTGAAAACAGGGGTACCCCATGGTTGGAGAAGGGCAGGCAGGGCAGAGGAGTATCTCCCTCCACCTCCTCCATGTGGGAACCTAGCTGGGAGACACTAGTCTGTGCAGAGGCAGGAACCACAGAATTTCAAATCTCAGTCACAATAGGGTGGGATGCACACCCTGTGCTGTTGTACATGTGCACACGCACACACACACTCTCACTCTCTCACACACACAGGGAAAGGCCCAGAATTCTCTGTGGTCTGGCTTCTCCCCATATTTTACTTCCTAATCCACAATCTCAGGCACCCCCCACCACCACCACCATTACTGGGTGTTCTAGTTGGCTAATGCTGCCAGAATGCAAAACACCAGAAATGGATTGGCTTTTATAAAAGGGGGTTTATTTGGTTACAAAGTTACAGTCTTAAGGCCATACAGTGTCCATCAACAAAGAGTACCTTCACTGGAGACTGGCCAATGGTGTCCAGAAAATCTCTGTTAGCTGGGAAGGCACATGGCTGGCGTCTGCTCCAAAGTTCTGGTTTCAAAATGGCTTTCTCCCAGGACGTTCCTCTCTAGGCTGCAGTTCCTCAAAAATGTCACTCTCAGTTTCTCTTGGGGTGTTTGTCCTCTCTTAGCTTCTCCGTAGCAAGAGTCTGCTTTCAATGGCCATCTTCAAACTGCCTCTCATCTGCAGCTACTCTCTCAGCTCCTGTGCATTCTTCAAAGTGTCCCTCTTGGCTATAAGCAAGCTTGCTCCTTCTGCCTGAGCTTTTATAGGGCTCCAGTGAACTAATCAAGGCCCAGGCTGAATGGGTGGGGCCACACTTCCATGGAAATTATCCAGAGTTATCACCTACAGTTGGGTGGGGCATATTTCCATGGAAGCAACCTAATCCAAACATAATATGTCTGCCCCCACAAGATTGCATCAAAGAACGTGGCTTTTTCTGGGGGACAAAATACACACAAACCGGTACACTGGGGAAGATCTGACCCTGGATATCCTACAAGCTCAGACTATGATGCACATGTGCTAACACACTTATACACAGGCAGACAACCATATCCAAGCCCACAGACCCACAGGTCTGCATTCATGCAGCCACGAGACAAAAACAGGCATCCTCTTGCAGGCATAGACACATACACAGATACACAAACACGCACACACAGGCAGGTGGGCACACACTCACATACACAAATTCAGAAGCCTACAGACCCTGCAGACTCTGCATCTCCATGCGGAATGCCGGGTGAGGGGTGACCCGCCCAATCCGCCCCTCCCCACGCAGGTCTGGTGCCCAGTGCATGAGTTATCAGGACCTGCTGCTCTCCCTGGGGAGTTCCCTTCGATGCTGGGCAGGGGCAGGGCCTTCCAGAGCCATTGAAAGTCCCCATCACCCCTCAGAGGGAACCAGGGCAGGGAGGGAGTGGCCCCTCCATCGTGTTGACACCAGTTGCCTGCATTACACACTCTATCACCTCAAGGCCACAGAAGATCTGGAGCCTAGAGCCCCCAGGGCTGGAGCAAGCCCCACAAAAACAAGTGGCTGTCCTTGGGCCCTCTCTGTGGGGACTTGGAAGGTGGGCACCTGGTGTGCAGGCAGGGTAGAGGGGAGGAAGAGGAAAAATGGGGAGGGGGGTGGAGAAGGGGAGGGATAAAGTGAGGAGGGAGAAGTGGAGGAGGAAGGCTGTCCAGAAAGGCTGGTTGGTGCCATCAAGGGGAACAGGACACCCTTATCATGCCTAAGATCGGTGTCATTCACTCCTTCATGGTGCCCACAGCTCATTGGCTGGCATCCCCTGCTGTTCAGAATCTAGATCGGGGTAGCATAGAGTAGATGCCCAATAAATGTTTGTTGAAGGCATGAATGCCCAGTTCTGAGCATGTGCCCCTCTCTTCAGTCCACCTGACCTGGGTGCCGGGCCAGTCTCCTTCCCCACCCAGGAAATGGATCTCGCCCTGACCTGCCACCCAGAGAGAGATACAGTGGCCTTGCAGGGTTGCCTTCATGGAGGAGAGATGCTCTGCCCAGCACGGGTGGGGTGCAGGATATGGGGTCCCTCCAGGCAGTCCCGAGGGCCTCTGCTGCCCCAGCCCACCCAGAGCTCCTCCTCTCCTAGGCAGTGGTCCTCTCTTGGGAAGAAGTTACCACCCAGGTGCTGCCAGCTCCTAAATCCCCACCTCTAGCCAGCTGCCTCATGTCCCCACCCTGGCCAGCCCCCAGGCCCTCCTTCCCTTCTCCCCAAAGCTGCTCCCTCCCTGGCTCCCTAACAGCCACCCATTCTCCTCCTCCTCTTCCTCCTCCATCCTCCTCCTCCTCCATCTGCCCTGCCCCACCTCAGCTCTGCACTTGAAGCCTGGGTTCAAGTCCCAGCTCTCCATCTCTGGTTGAGAGACTCTGGGCAAGTCCTCCAGGATCTCCACACCTCTTACTCCTCTGTGAAAGGGGTGGAGTATGGGGGTGATGTCAGCAGTCCCCACTCCACGGGGTGCTGAGAGAATGGAATACAGGAACGTGTAACCTGCTTAGCCCAGTGCCTGGCACAGAGTGAGTGCTCAACAAGCATCAGCTGTTAGTAAAATTCAAACCAGAAGCACTTTCTGGTTAATTTCCCACCCAGTATGCACCAGTCCCGGTGGTAGGTTGAATTATGTACCCCAGAAAAACATGTTATTAATCTTAATCCATTCCTGTGGATGTGAGCCCATTTATAAACAGGAGATTTTGAAGATGCTATTTTAGTTAAGGTGTGGCCAACTGAAACAGGATGGGTCTTAATCTGGGTTACTGCTGTCCTTCATAAGCCGAAGAAATTCGGTAATAGTTAAGAGAAAGTCACATGGAAAGCAGGAGCTGGAAGTCCAAGGAACCCAGAAAGGAAAGAAGAGCCTGCCACGTGCACAGCCACGAGACAGAAAAGCCAAGGGCCAAGGATCACAGGCAGCCAGCCCCGAAATGCTACAGACCTTGGGGAGAAAGCATTGCCTTTCTGATGCCTCAGTTTTGGACTTCTCTCAGCCTCAAAGCCTGAGCCAATAAATTCCTGTTGCTTAAACCAACCCACTGCATGGTATTTGTTTCAGCAGTTGAGAAACTAAGTCCCACTCTATTCCAGTGCATTGTGCTCACACTGGCCTCCAGGCCTTTATCTACTCTGTTGTCTCTGCACCAGACACACTTGCTCCCTCCCCTCCCTGAGCCCACTCTTCAGCCGGGTCCCAGCAGGAACTTCCCTCACTCCAGGAAGCCTTTCTTGCTGCCTCCATGAAGGATTAGGGGCTCCTTCTTGGCACTCTCACAGTGCCTGCCCCTTGGTTCTGGGGGAAGTGGGGGACCAGGATCTGAGTCTGGCTCACCCCTGTATCCCCAGTACAGAGCCTCCAGCCCGGGACTCAGCATATCATGGACATTCAGGAAGTACTTAGAGAATGAGTGAAGGAATGAATGAATGAATGAGTATACAAGCAGATGCTTCTTTCCCTGTTTTAGCCCTCCCTTGGGTCCTTGTTGCCTCAGCATCAAGTCCACCCCCCTGAACAGGTGGTATGAGCCGGCCTCACGGATCCCTGCCCATTGCTTCAGCTGCCCCACACCCCCTTCTTCCTACTTCAGCTCCAGACACTAGGGCCTGCCTAGGCACCTCATGGGGGGCCAGTGGGGTGGAGCCCAGCCCCCAGCCTCTTAGGCCCCCTGGGGCTTCCCTTTGGAAGCCTCCAAATCTCCCTTACCCCATCCCCAGGCCACCACGTCATCGATAACACTTGGGGAGGAGAGGGCAGTGACTTTCCTCAGGACACGTCTGTGGGCCCCGGACATTTTTGCTGGCTGTGAAAGGAAAGGGAGGGCTGGACCACCCTGGGGTGACATGAAGCAGAGGGAGGCCCAGCTCCTGCTCTTGGGGAGTTGTCAGTCTAGAGCAGGCATATAAAACAAGAACAGAAACAGTCATAACATTTGGTCCATATGAAGTGTAAGACGCAAATGGTGGGTTCAGAAGACAGCAAAATCACATCTCCTTTGGAAAGAGAGAGACCAGGGAAAGCCTCCAAGGGGGCATCAGAGAGGGACTGGGAGGACAGCCAGTATCCTGTCTTTGTTCCTTACCCATGGAAGCAGCCGGATCTGGACCTTGGTGGCCCAGCTGATAAAGGAGCCCTGAGGCCCGGCGGGCACCGCCCAGTAGCAAATGGCCCCGTACGGCAGCAGAGCCATCTTTGCTCCCCAGTGTCAGGAAAAGATTTTGATATTTTATTGCATATATCTTTTATCTTTAACAAGGACAAGGGAAAAATGGAAAAATAAATGAAGTTCCAACAGTAGTAACAAGACTGGTTGTTCCTCTAAACACAAATGGGCAAAAATGGAAATAATTGGTCAGGCTGAAAAGAGTGCAATGCCTGCCTCAGTTAGATTTCACTGGACTGAAACTGGTCGACTATATGTTTACTGTAAAGGAAAAGGGCAGAATTAAAGAATGTTTGCAATGTTGGGAACTTGTTTCAAATTAGGGATTTTATAATAGCTTTATCTCTCTGAGAATACACACTCAATTTCTGTATACAGTTCAAGAAAACATTATGTATAAAAGCAGGCACCTCACCAAAACCAGACAAAGACATCACCAGAAAAGAAAACTACATATCAATAACTCTTAGGAATATAGATGCAAAAATTCTCAACAAAATACCAGAGAACCAAATCCAGTAATACATAAAAAGGATTATACACCACAACTGAGTGAGATTTATCCCTGGAATACAAGGTCAGTTTAACACCAAAAATCAATTAATATTATACACCATATCAATAAAATAAAGGGGAAGAAAACCATGTGATCATCTCAATAGACTCAGAAAAAGCATTTGACAAAATTCAACACCCCTTTAGGATAAAAATTCTCTAAACCTAGGAATTGAAGGCAATGTCCTCAATCTGATAAAGAGCATCTACAAAAACCAGAGCCCACATCATACTTAATGGTGAAAGACTCTTTTCCCCCTAAGATCAAAAACAAGATAAGGATGCCCACTCTCACCACTCCTATTTGACATTGTACTGGAGAAAGAGAGAGAGAGATTGAGAGATGGAACCAAGAAATGCCACTCTTGGCATATACCCAAGAGAAACATCAATTTCAAAAGATACAAGAATATTCATAGCAATAGCATTCATAATAGTAAAAAACTGGAGACACCGCAAATGCTCATCAACAAGAGAATGAACAGAAAATTATGACAAATTCCTATATGTAATCCTCCACAGCAATGAAAAGGGACACATCTCTGTGACACACAACCACTTGGATAATTCTCGCAAACCTGATGTTGAATGAAAGAAACCAGTTATAGAAGAGAACTTGGCATTTGATTTTCAGCTGAAGTTCAAAGAGCACAAAACTAACTCTGATAGGTAAGTTCATTTGTCAACTTGGCCAGGTGATGGTGTCCAGGTGTCTGGTCAAGCAAGCACTGGCCTAACTGTTACTGCAAGGACATTTGTGGCTGGTTAATAAACCAGAAGGCTGGTTTATGAAATCATCAGTCAGTTGGCTGCAGCTGTGACTGATCACATCAACAAAGGGCATGTTTTCCACAATGAGAGAATGCAATCAGCTGGATTTAATCCAATCAGGTGAAGACTTTTAAGGGAGAAAGAGAGAGAACCTTCACTTCTTTGGCTAGCCAGCGAAGCATCTCCTAAGGAGTTCATCGAACACCTTCATCGGAGTTGCCAGTTTGCTGCCTGCCCTACAGGATTTGGACTTGTGTATCCCCACAGTCTTATATTTACAGATATCTCTTGTTGGTTCTGTTTCCCTAGAGAACCCTAACTAACACACTAACCTTTGGTGACAGACATCACAAATAGTTATTGGGGAGATACCGACTGGGGAGAAGCATGTGGGAGCCTGCAGGGAGCCTGATCCGGATGATAGTTACAAGGGGTGTGAACGTATGTGAAATTTCCCTGAGCTGTCCACTTAGGCTTTGTGCCCTTTTCTAAATGTCAGTGAAATTAGATAAGAAAGATAAGCAAATATTATGCATCAGCCACCAAAATGTCTCAGCTTGACTTTCTCGTGCCCAAGTTCAAAATATCCCAGAGACACTGGCCCAGCTGTGCCAGAGGTCAGCCCGTGGAATAACACGCTGAAGACGAGTGGGATGGGGGTGGGTAGGGGAGCAGCTAGAAAGGGCAGAACAAAAAATAGGGGTCCACTCCACCCCCTGAGCCTTCTTTTCCCCATCTGTGAAATGGAGATAAGAATATTTCAGACTGTAGGGCTGAGGTGATGATTCAAGAGAGAACAGGCCTCAGGTGCCTGGCACGGGGCCTGGGTCCCAGTGGCTGCTGGACACGGGACCCTTTCCCGTGTCCCTCTCCCCGCTGCCCCTCCTCCTTGGCCACCCCCTGCCCCTCCGCTCCCCCACCCTCAGCTTCCCGACTCTGCCCTCCATGATCCCCAAAGTGAGGTCCCATCACCATATAATTTCAAATTACTGTAGCTTTAGTTAATTAAATGTAAAATCATTGGAATAAAATTACACCTTCATTAGAAATTAACTCCCATTTCAGACCCAGGATAATGACCAGGCTCTCTCTCCCCCCTTCTTCCAAACCGCACACGAAATGGTCAGTTAAACTGAACGGGGGAAAAAAGTTTAACGACGGCACGGCAATCAAGCTTATTATTATTTAAGCACAAGCTATTACCATGTGCAATGAGATATCAGCCAATAAATTATCTTTGAAAGAGTCAGTCCTTGTCTGAGCCGGGACAGGCTGACGGCTGCTGCAGGGGGTGGGGGTGAGCAGGCCGCTTCCCTGGCCAGGGGAGCCTCCCCTGCTGCTCCTGCTCCTCCTGCCCACCTTGCACCTGCCCTAGGACAGGCCTTGGGCTGGGATCGCAGGGTGGCTGTGAAGGGAGCATGGGGGCTCCGGTTCACCCAGCCCCACGCCTCCACCCAGCCCACAGTAAGGGGCGGACACAAGGCAGAGAACAGAGATCATGGGTAACAAGGAGTCCCTGGAAATAATGAAGAGGGGCAGGGAAAGGAGAAATAGGGTGTATAAGGCAGGAAGGGGTCTGAGGCAGAGAAAGAGGGAGGGAGGGAAGGGATAGTTGGAGAAACAGAGACAGAGAAGTGTGTGGGGAGGAGGCATCTGAGATGGAAACTAGGAGATTGGGGACAGAGAAACAGAGTGAGATTGGGAAAAGAAAAAAAAAATAAAGGCAGAACCAAAGGAACAGTGAGCAGAAGAACCAGGAAGTCCAAAAGAGAAATAACCAGCACCAGCCCAGTTTGCCCAAAACCGAGGGATTTCCCCGGATGCTGGACTTTGAGTGCTAAGATCAAGAAAATCCGTACAAACTGGGACAGATCCATGACCCTCCTCCCAGAATCCTCATAGCAACCAATGAGCGCTGCTATCCCCACTGTGCAGGCGGGGAGAATGAGGCTCAGGGAGGTGAAGGCATTCTTCCAAGATCATGCAACTGCAAAGTGGGGAGCCCTAGAAGGTCAGAAACAAAAAGAGCTGGAGGCAGAGAAAAATGTGGAGGTAGATGAGAGGAAAAGACCCAAAGGCACCAAGGCCAGGTAAAAGGGAGAAGACAGAGCCCCAAGCCACACTGGGCGCTGGGCGGGCCTCCCTGGGCACAGGGTGCAGGGCCTTCGGGAGCCGGTGCAGGCAGCCCCAGGGCGAGCAGACGGGCGGATGGGACACTCAGCAGGAAGCTCCTGGGGCTCTCGGACCCCCCAGACGGCAGGCAGGCAGCCCATGGGTCTTTAAAGGCTGACACACCCAAATTCAAGTCCAAGCTTGGGTGAGCTTGGACACTTTCCAAACCAGCTACACTCTGTCTCCTCATCTGTACAACAGGATGATACTGGTCCTCATGTAGCGGCACTGCTGTAAGGATTTGATGAGTCTCGGTGGAGAAAGTCCCAACACAGAACCAGGCGCCAAGCCCCTGTCTTGGGGAAGAGAACTCTCCAGGCTCAGCAGAAGCCAAGCAGCTGCCTCCTCCCCTGGGTGCAGTCGCCTCTCCCAAAACCCTCATTTCCACACAGAGCAAGAGGGTGAGCCTGCAGGGGCCCTCGAGCTGGGGCAAAGTGACAAGGGACCATAGAGCGGGGACAACAGGTGCCTGGCTTGGGGGCCCCTTCGTCCCCATTTTTCATCTTACAAGAAACTTTAAATGTGTATCCTCTTCACACATCTGGTGCTCAATAAAAAGTTTTCGTTGAGCGAAAGTGTACACGGATGAATAATTAATTAGCCAGAAGGTCGACATTTTCCAGCCGTCCACAGGCGCTGTCCCCACCCGGCCACAGGCACTGTCCCCACCCAGCGGGCAAGCACAGCCTGCTATAAACTTCTCGTCCAAGTTCCCGTGCAGACAGACAGCCTTGAAAGTCACCTCCATCTCTCTCACAGGTCGGGCCAAGATTTAGAGATAGGGCCGCGTGTGTGCCTAGATCTGCTATCTGCCCGTGAGTGATGGGGGACACATTCTGGGGACATGTTTACTGTCACCCCACGCCCCCGGCTGGCACTCCCCTCCTCGCCGTCCCCTGATAATTCACCGCCTGGCTCCCGTTGGCAAATGACTGATACGGCCTTCACGGCAGGGCCTGCTGGTCACTTGTCTCAAGGAGACTGGGAAGGAAACTCGGCCACAATATAAATGGGGCCTATGGCAGCCTCAAACTCCTTGGAAAATTCCCCAGCACAGACGCCACGCCGTTTTTAAGTAATAAAACCACAGAGAGATTGCACGGCCACCTGACAGCCCGCGACGGATGGCCACCCGCGTGAACTTTTTACCTTCAGGATGGGGACCCAGTGAAGAGGAAGGAAAAAAAGAGGAAAGAACCACTTTCCCAGGTGAGCGCTCTCCTTCCCCACACTGGCTCAGAAGGCATTGTGAGGTGGGGGCAGAGGCTGCAACCCCATCTCAGTTACCTGAGGGACCCCACCTTCTCACGGGTGACCCCGGGCTCGGACTCCCCATCTGGAGAATGGGATGCTCATGCCTGGTTTGGTCATTTTCCAGAATTCAGGCACAGCCCTGAAATAAACCTTTCTGAGTTTAGAGGCATAACCCTTGCTTCCACCCATTCATTTATTCTTTGATTCAACAAGAATCTATCCCCATGACAGTGTAGCACTGGGGATGGGGACAGGGGGTGATGGGTTTGGGGGAGGGAAGATGTGAGACTATCCTTGGTTACTACTCACCAGCTGTGTGACCTGGGTACATCACTCCAGCTCTCAGTGCCTCAGTTTCCTCATCTGTGAAATGGGGATGATAATGGTACATCCTTCAAAGGGCTGTGATGAGGAGTCCGGGAAATCCCACGTGCAAAGCCCTCCA
The DNA here is from genome assembly GCF_015220235.1 of Choloepus didactylus. Taxonomy (NCBI): domain Eukaryota; kingdom Metazoa; phylum Chordata; class Mammalia; order Pilosa; family Megalonychidae; genus Choloepus; species Choloepus didactylus. Next base: position 95,629,693 of record NC_051316.1, read on the forward strand.
CACAGACCTTAGCACACAGTAGGTACACACTGGGCCCACCCATCCATCCCCAAGTCCTTTTCTCTCCTGAGGTTGTTGAGTCCTAATGCAGACTCACGTTAATGTCCCTGAGTTCCCAAGGTGCACATGAAACCATGGACCTATCTGGACTGGAGGGCACGGATTTAACAATTTATGAGCCAACAGGACTGTCACTTCTTTCCAGGACACTACTTCCCTGGCCCAGGATGCTGGGTTCTTAGTATAATGGACTCTGATTATTGCTCTATATGGAAAAAAAATAGTAATAGGATCTACCATTTATGGAGCAGCTGCTGTGTGCTACATATAGTATGGGATGCTTTAAATACATGTTCTCTTTGTTGAGTCCTTAGTTCATCCTAGAGAGCAGGCATTCATTGGTATGTGCCTACAGGAGCTACCAGATGTGTCTGGACCAGTGCAGCAGTAAGGCTACTCAAACAGAGAAAGGAAAGAAGATAATCTAACGGTAGGCCAAAGGGTTAATAACTTTCTCATCTTGCCCTCTTGGGATATTCTTTTCATTCAGGAAGGAGGTGCTGGAAGTCTTGAAGCCCTGAGCCAGCAAGGAAAAGCTCCCTAAGGAGAAACTCTGAGTGTTGCTGACTTACAACTTCTGGGCTAATGGACATGGTTTGCTCCTCCAGGGCATGACCCAGCATCTCTTGCCTCAGGCTTGCTGTTAAGCTCAGCCAATGGGAGGCTCTGGCAGGAGATGGGGACAGGCACAGGAGGAGAGAGAGGTTGGGGTGTTTATACCCCCTGCTCCTGGCTCCCTTCCTGCTGGGCCCTAGGTTGGTAATGCCTGTGTTCCCCCGCCAAGGGGCACAGCTCCTGTCAGGGAGCCCTTCCCCTCAGCTACAGCGAAGGGACAGTCCTCTCAGGTTCTGCTACCTGCTCGCTTCCCTTGTCCCTCAGCCCAAGGAAGAGAATTGCTTCCACTGCCTGCAGCTCCAGGGTGCATCATCATGCTCACCTGCCCACACCCTCATCTCCTGGGTCCTGGAAACTCCGAAAGGGCCCTGCTGGGAGGGACTAGTCTCAGGCAGTGGTCACAGGGACTGAGGCTGAGCCGGCGGTGAGGCCACCTCCTACCCATCAGGCGACCCCGGCTCACATCCACCCCCACCCTCCCACAGAGCCTCCTGTGCTGTTGCCCAAGAACCCTCAGTCCCTTGGGTTGAGGGGAGGTTGAGAAGCTGGTATGGTCCTTAGATTGCAGGCGAGAGAAACACATACAAACTAAGGTGAGGAGAAATAAGGAATTCCCTGTGGGGGTAAAAGAGACTCTCCTGGAGCCGGAAGGTAGGAAATGCAGCCAGGCCTGGTGAGGAGACAAGGGATGGAACCAGGACTGAGAGAGCCAGGCATGGGGAACCCCAGCAGCTGCTCCTTCACTCTCCCTGCCACGAACGCTGTCTTCTCTGCTCGCTCTTCCCTCTCCGCGCTCTGCCTTTCTCTGCTCCCCTGTGCACTGTGCACAGGCGCCAAGCATTGCCTCAACTCAGGCAACCTCAGGGACTCCCCAGGGGCGTCTCTGAAACCCAGTTCCAACCCCCTGGAGAAAGACACTGATGGCCCAACTAGGGTCACGGGACCGCCTCTGGTCCCATCCACTGGGGCCAGGAGCAGGGCCAAGGTTGGACCTGCCCTCCCTCCCTCCCAGTGTGGCCCACAGCGTGACCTGGCTCCTGTGCCTGCCTCCGTGGCCCACCGGGAAACAGGAGGAGCCCCTTGACTAGTGGTCACGGCCAGCCTTCATCCACAAAGGCCCCCCAACCTGGACAGGGCTGGCATCCATGCTTCCAAGTCAGGTGCTTGCCAGCAAGGCCCAGGCTTTCCGGGGGCCTGGTGACGGGGGAGCAGCTGCCTTTCAGACACGGCTGGGGGATGAGTCAACCAGGACAAACCCTCTTCAGGTAATTCAACCCCATGGAGTAAAGTCCTAAGAAATGTCCAACAAAGGGAATCAGGTTGATAAATCAGATGCATTGATGAGAGAGACTTCCACCCACCGTTAGTGTGTGTTTATTGACAGGTGGGGAGAGATGCCCATGGCCTATGGGTAAGTCGGGAAAACCAGTTGCAAGGTGTTTCATGAGGGCTTAGGTGCTAAGAGACCTGGGTTTCTGTCCTGGCTCTCTGTATGAATTTGAACAAGTTATCTAGCCTGTCTGGGTCTCGGTTTCCTTATCTGGAGAAATGAGGAGATGTAATGGGATAACTCAATAGAGCATGTCACACGTAACAAGTGTTCAGTAATTACTAGTCAAGACAAGATGGTAAGAATGATGACAATCACATGATGGGACACACACAATTAATTAGCATTCCCTAGACTGTTTACTGCAGGATATTATTCCAAGAGATATTATGTAATTAAATAAGTTTGGGAAGCCACATGCATATTCACAAATTCACATTAACACATTAAAGGCTCTGAGAAGTCCTGCAGTAAACAAATCTGACTTATTTCATTCAATCAATGTTTTCTAAGCTTGTTTGAGTGAGAACACTTTTTTTCACAGGACTTCTATCAGCATCAACGGACAAGAATTTTGGAAAAGTTGGAACAGTGCCTTTTTTTTTCCTAATTCAGTTTTATTGAAATATATTCACATACCATACAATTATCCATGGTATACAATCAACTGTTCACAGTACAATCATATAGTTATGCATTCATCACCACAGTCTATTTCTGAACATTTTCCTTACATCAGAAAGAATCAGAATAAGAATAAAAAATAAAAGTAAAAAAGAATGCCCAAACCATCTCTCCCATCCCATCCTATTTTTCATTTAGTTTTTGTACCCATTTTTCTACTCATCCATCCATACACTAGATAAAGGGAGTGTGATCTGCAAGGGTTTCACAATCACACTGTCACCCCTTGTAATCTACATTGTTATATAATCATCTTCAGGAGTCCAGACTACTGGGTTGGAGTTTGATAGTTTCAGGTATTTACTTCTAGCTATTCCAATACATTAAAACCTAAGAGGTGTTATCTATATAGTGCATAAGAATGTCCACCAGAGTGACCTCTCGTCTCCATTTGAAATCTCTCAGCCACAGAAACTATTTTGTCTCATTTTGCATCCCCCTTTTGGTCAAGAAGATGTTCTCAATCCCACAATGCTGGGTCCAGATTCATCCCTGGGAGTCGGGTCCCACATGGAGGGAGGGCAGTGTGTTCACCTGCCAACGTGGCTCAGTTAGAGAGAGAGAGGGCCACATCTGAGCAACAAAGAGGCACTCAGGGGGAGACTCTTAGGCACACTTATATGCAAGTTTAGCCTCTCCTTTGCAGTAACGAGCTTCATAAGGTATGCCCCCTTTTTAATTCATGTATAATTAAACATTATATATAGATTTTCATATACACGCATTCATGTGCTAGCTAGAACTCTTTTCTTGCAAGTAACAGATTCTCTCCAACTGGCTTGGGACAAAGAGTCTTTTTCACAAGGTCAGGGTAAAAGGAGCCCCTGAGAGATGGGAACCAGGAGCTAGAAGGCCCTCAGAGCTGTTTCCTCTTTCCTGCTTTCTTCTCTTTCTCTGAGGTCTAAGGGGAATACAAAGGCCCCTGGCTCCAGAAAGCTCAAGCTTTGGTCATGGCACTTGAAGAGACGCTAACTCTCTCTCTTGTCCCAGGCAGGGAGGTTTGCTTGGCCTACCTGGATCAAGTATCCATCTCAGATCCAACCAGCCCTGGTGCATTGACAGCGGCCACACAGGATAACTGCCCGCTGGTGATTCACCCCAGGGAAGGGGAGAAGGTCCTGGTGGCAGAGGAGGACTCCCATCCCCTTGCTGGGCAGTCACCACATAGACGGCCACTGCCAAGTGAAAGGACTTGGGCCAGGGCACCAAAAAAGAGACCTCCTGGGAGGTGGTGGCCTTGGGCACCAGGGAACCCCCTGTGGTCAGGGTCCCGGCTCAGCATGTCACCCCAAGAGCTTGAGAGGAAGGAGCAGTCATTCCCTCCCCTCTCCCCCATCCAGAGGTGGGCGGTTTGGCTTTTTCCAACCCAAAGTCCTGGGGAGCCTTTTCTCCAGCCTCCATGCCTGCAATGAAGGGAACTAGCTTTCCCAGGCCAGTGGGGTTGCTTGGCCACTGGCCCGGCCTGCCCTGGGCCACTGAGCCTGGGAAAGTTTCACTGGGGAAGAAAGCGGGACTTGCCCAGGGAGTTGGGACAAGGACCCTTCCATGAGTGTTTGGGCCCCAAGTTTCTGCCTCTGGCTGCAGCCAGTACCGCGGGCCCCATAGCTGAGGGCCCTTCTGGGAGGAGGCGTTTTAGGGCCAGCAGTGGTAGGGGCCATGCCAGCCTGGGACAGAGGGGCCATGTATCAGGAGAATTGGATGGGGGAGCTGCAGCTGGGGGCTTAATCTTGGGAGGAATGGCAAGGCCTCGGAGGGATGACTGGGGAGAACCCTGCTCTCACCCGGGAGACCCTTTGGAGTGGCCATCCACCCAATGAACGAGTTACGTCAGCAGCCAGAACCAACCAAAGAGGCTACGTGAGCCCTGTCTCCCCATCCCAACACCAAAACCAGGAAAGTGGCGCGGGGGGAGAATGCCCCGGGCAGCCACGGTCATGGGCCAGCCTGCCTGGACTGGGGGGGAGGCACCAGCTTTGAACAGGATGTGAGGTTGGAGTTTCAAAACAAACAGGACTATCTGGGCTACAAAAAATGAGCCAGTCTTAATAACCCAAAGTGAAAAGTTATGGAATTGGACTGAGATGTTATTTACAGACTCACCACCCAGTGGGAAGAGGGGAGGGTGGTTTTGAGAGAGCAGAATTGGTGACAGTTATTGGAAAAAATAAAACTGTTTCATGTTTATACCCCTAATGAGTGGAGATGCCTCTAAACTGGTTACACTTGATTTTTTTTTCTTTATGCTTTTCTGTATTTTCTAATTTTCCTGCAATGAACATATATTACTTGGGTAATAGAGAAATAATAAAAGCTTAAAAAAGAATAAGGTGGTAAGAGTCCAGGGATCCCCAAGGATCACACAGCCACAGGTTCCTGGACATGTGTTCTACTGACCCACGGTCCTAGGGACCCCCAGGGGAGAGGTCAGGATGCTGAGGGTGAAACCGGCATTCTGTGGCCAAGGACCCAGACGTATCCCCACCCCCCACTCCTGGAGGATTCTGGGAAGGAAGAAACTCAGAGAGCAGCTGATTCTGTTATCAGCCAGATCCCATGGTGGAGAGAGGGAGGGAAGGCGGCTGAGAGCCCAGGGGGCGCTGGCCACTGGAGGAGGGTGGAGCTAAGAGCAAGAACCAGGAAAGCTCTGGAGTCAGGACCTTGGTTCAAATTCTGACTCCACTCTTCACTAGTCGAGAAGCCCGTTCTCCCCTCCCAGGACAGAATGAAGATTAGATGAGGGGGTATGCGAATCATGGTGTCTGCTCTCAAGGAGTTACCTGCCCCTTTCCCAGAACCCACTTCTGGTCTGCTGAGAATGGGGGTGAGGGAAACACCAGGGGCATCCAGAGCCTCAGCTGGCGGGACCAGACCACGTGTCTGCAGTCAGGATGGGCTGGTTTCTGACAAACGGCCCGGGGCCAGGTGGGCTCAGGCTCTGACACAGACAAGAGAAAGGGGTTGCTAAGGGCACAGACTCAGGAATGGGCTTAGCTCTGAATCCCTGATCCACTATAGCTGTGTGACCCAGGCAGAGAAAACAACAACTTTCCCTTTCTGGCCTTCACTTTCCCCATCTATAAAATGGGGATGACAGGGGTAATCTACCTGTGGAAGATTGCAGTAATGCTCCCAATTCTTCACCACCTCCTGTATCCACACTTTTTGCCATCTGACTTTGCAGTGTCTCCCACTAAAGGGGTGGGTTATTGTTCTCCACCCTTGACTTTGAATTTGGCTGTGGACTTGCTTTGGCAACAGAATGAGGTAGAAGGGAAGGGAGCCAGTTTTGAGCCTAGGCTTCAAGAGGCCATGGGTGTTTCCATTTGCTCTCTTGTGCCTCTGCTATCTACTTTCTAATCAAGAACATGCCCAGGCTGGCTGCTCATCCCTGGAAGAGGATGGAGCAAGAGAAGCAGAGCTGTGTTGCTCCAGCCCAAATCAGCTGACTCCCAGATAACCCTCAGATCTCTGAGAATAAGTGATTGCTGTCTCAAGTGACTGAGTTGTTTTTTTATTTTTGGGGGGGGCATTTGTTATGCAGCAATTTTGTGGCAATAGCTGACTAACACACTCTCTTAGAGAGTTAATGTGAGGATGCAATAAGAAATGCCTGTAAGGTGCTAAGCTCAGTGTCTGGTGCCTAGTAAGTGCTCACTAAATGTTCATCTGCTCATAATTGTCATTATTATTATTATCATCCATTGTGGGGGTGGACCTGGGGGGGGCGAGATCAGGAGATAAGAGCTCTGTGGAATCTCCACATTCATCAAGCCTGCCCAGAGACAGCTCCAAGCGACAAGCTCCCACATTTAGGTGGCTGCTTTTATTGCACTTTTGAAATCTATTCCAATTAGAGAGTGAGACTGTAGCTCCTGCTACCCAAGACAGGGGTGAGACAAGCAGGACTCAGGCCCCCCAGGCAAAGGCTTAAGCATTTTATAATAATCATATTTCTTATGAAGCTTTCGTTTCACTTCCTTCAAATTAAGTCTCAGCAATAAAGCAATCGATTCCCTCTCCCTGGAAAATGGTGCTGAATTCCACCTGGCACTGGCCTGGAGCCCTCCCCACCTCCCTGCAGAAACTTCCTGCTCCAAGCCTGGATGGCTGCTATTTGGGGGTCCTGCCTGCATGGTTGGCAGACTCTGCATACCCTGGGAGTCATCTCTCCAGCCCATCCCTGGCTTGGGAGAGGCTCTGTCCCCCAGCAGCTCCAGGCCAGTTTACGGAGCATTTGGCAAGTCCTGCTGTGCCAGGGAGGCAGGCTGCCAAGTGAAAGGACTCAAGCCCACACCCCTGTTCCCTGCTGGCTGTCCCCCATCAGGGCACCCAGGCAGGAGGGCTCTGCCCAGCTTTAGAAGCCGTCAGTGGAGAAACTGCAGAATCAAAACCTTGATTCAGAGATTTCGTATCAAAAACCTTGATTTCGTATCAAAAACCTTGATTCAGAGATTCAGCAGAGGAGATCAGAAAGGAATGTGAGAGAAGGATAAAACTTTCCTTCTCATCCCACTGAATGAGACCAAGCCTATCAGAAGAGACTCTGACACTTGGGGCAGACAGAGGCAAGAGGGAAAGCAAAAGGACAGAGGCTGGTCGCTGTCCACGCTGTGCTTCTCCAACCCGCCCTTCTCCAAGGGGATTCCGAGGCCAAGCGGAGGAAGGTTTTGGAAGTCTCCCGCAAGATGGGATTGGGGGACTCCCAAAGCAGAAGGGCCCTGCCTCTCTGGGGACCCACTGGGGAGGCTCACTCCCAGCAGCCTCTGCGAGAGCAGGGCACAGAGCTGGGTGTGAGGGACAGAGTGGGGGCCACCCCTGGCAGCAGAGGGGAAAGGAGGAAGAAGGAGACGGGGCAGCAGCTCTGCCCTGTGAGCTCAGGAAAGGGCTTGGAGGCAGAGCCTTGAACACGGGCCATGAGTGAAGCCCTTACCTCGGGCACAGAATCCAAGTTGGTGCCAAAAACTCAGTGATCGAGACGAATGATATTTTATTGTAATGTTTTAAAAAATAAAACAATGCAAAAAAATCCATGATGTTCAAACTATCAAAAATTTGAATAAAGACAGGCTGCTGTTAGCTGGTTTTAAGACCTGGCTTTATTGTGCGCCGGGAGGGGCTGAGTCTGCCGGGCTGTGCAGCCGTCAGGGCCCCGCAGGGAGGGTTTATGAGGTTTGACGATGGTGTGCAAACAGATTGGGCGATGCAGGGCTTTATACATAGTCATGCTTTTTGTTTGTAGAGCTTTTGTCAAACTTTTCCACTTGGTTCAAAATATGGAAGGCTAATTTAATAAGTATATATACGGGCACACATTTTCATTTTGCCCAGTCTCCACTGTGATGCAAGATGACCAGACAAGAGAGATGGGGAGACAGAGAAACCGTCAGGCCTTAGGCAGGAGGGCCTTTGGATAAGTTCTGAAGCCACCCCAAGAAGGAGGAAGGTGCAGGAGGACAGACAAACTTTTCAGCCTGAAGGAATAGAAATCTCGAATTTGACTGACTTAACCTGAATTACACTTTTGGCATCAGGCAGAATGGAGTCTTGCAGCTCAAAATTAAAGTGTTGGGGAAAATAAAGAAATCAAAGGAGATGACTGTGATTGAGCACTGCCTTCACCAGGGCCCATCTACGCACTTGGCACATAGCATCTCGTTTAAAGCCTACAACACCCTGTGAAAAAGGAGCTCTCATTGTCTTCATTCCCCAAGGGAAAGCCTGAGGCCCAGAGAGGTTGAGACTTCACTGAAAGTCACAGAGCCAGGAAGTGGTGAAGCCAGGGTTCAAGGCCAACCCCTTCTCCGTGTGGTCTCAAGTTACATCTTTGTTAATCCAAGTTTGTGACTGTGTAGTCATCCCTACTTCAGGAGCCCTGGGCAGGGAACACAGTGGCACAACCCTGGGTAAGATGAGTTTAGTAATGACATCATATGAGCTGTGATGGTGGGAAAAGGGGATGGAGGTAGGCCTTAGCCATAAAGCTTCTTATCCTACAAACCCGGCCATCTGGGAGTGATTCATTCCCCAAACAGCTATGAGCATGGATGTGTGCCAGGCACCACGCTGGGTCCCGGGGTAGAGCAGGCAGCTAGAGAGACCCCGGGGCCTTCTCTGGGGAGCCCTGCAGGCTGTTAAGGAGACAGAAACAGAGCAAATATACATGTAATGATATCCTTGCAAACTGTGCCGACACCCAGATCACAAAGTAGAGGGTGCTGAGCCCATGAGGGGTTCTGACTCTAGATGGGAGATTGGAGCCAGGTCTGAAGTGGGGTGAGAAGGCCAATGTGGCTGAGGGCAGAGAGCCAGGGGCTGCCCTGGCCACCCACACAGGGCTGAGGGTGGGGCACGGTGAAGAGCTCGACTTCATGCTTCGAGCAGTGGTCGAACACTCTGGGGTCACAGAAATACGTGGCCAGGCTGTGAGTAGGAGCCAGACCTCTGCTGCCCTGCTCTTGTCCACAGGATCCAGATGCCAGGTGGTCCCTCTGGAGGAAGAAGGGCCTCCTGCACCTTCTGAGGGCAGATTTGTCTCCTTCTCCTGGGTAGCATGTCCTATCTGAGACTCACAGCCATTGGCGCTGTCCCCTTTGGACAAATCTGTCCATTCTCTCTCTGGGGGCCTCTGCCCAGTCCGTGCCACCCCCTTCTCACCAGGAAGCTTCTGGGAGACACAGACCAGACACACCCAGATTTATCCATCACCTCTTCCCCAGAGCCTAGTTAACCGCAGACAAGAGGGGCGAATGGGGAGCAGCCCCCAGGGCCCTGGGGAGCATCCAAGGAGGAGCAGCTGAGTAGGGTGCTCATGGCAACCTGGCTTCTGTCACCCCCACCCAAGAGGGCAATCTGATTCCTGGCCCAGGCAGGGGTCCCCTCCCTGTCTGCTGAACTAAACCAACCAACCAACCAACCAAGGCAAAGGGGCTCTCCAAGCTGATGATGTGAGTGCGTTAATTAATGAATTAGCCATTTAATTAACATAATTAGGCCTCATTATTTTCCTTGCAACTATCGTCAATTTTCAGGCAATTAAAGTGAATGCTGGAAGAGAATGGAGGATCTGGGTTGTCACTGTTGGCACAGGACAGCACTGCCAGGCCTGGCCTGACCCTCAGGGCTCCAGCCCAGCTGGGGGGGTGAGGGGGTGGGGGAGTGGACAAGACAGGTAGAAAAGGAGACTCATGTACACACACACACACACACACGCACACGCACACAACCTACACATGCACCCCAGGATGGAGTATCCTTCTGAATTTGCAGATTGCTTTCCATTTATTGTGCTCCTACTACCTGCCAGGCACTGGGCAGGATACAGGCAGGGAAATTGAGGGAAGTTGTTGGGGACTGCAAGGGTCAGACCCCAAGTGGGCCTGTGAGGTAGACCCCACAAAAACAACAGCCATCAATTCCACCAAGGAGAGACCCCAGCCCTGCTGGGGACCAGGGAGGACTGGGAACAGACTGTGGGCCACTCTTGTCCTTTCAGCAGTATGTTTTAGTGACCCATCTCTGCAGCCCTGCAACTCATTCAGCCTGACCGACAAAATTTAAACAAAAGTTATTTTTTTTTTATAAATGGTGATCCATAATAGAGCCTGGTGGCATTCTGTTAGAGACATCCTATGCTGGTTTTAATCTGTTATGTACCCCATAAAAAACAAAATAGTTTTAATCCACTCTTGTGGGGGCAGAGCTATTGTGGTGGCAACTTTTGATTAGATTGTTTCCATGGAGATGTGACCCTGCCCATTTAAAGTAGGTCTTAATCCTTTGCTGGAGTCCTTAAGAGAGCTCAAGGAGAGAGAGAGCTCAAAGAAGCTGAGAGAGACATTTTGGGGAGAACCTAGGATATGTAATCCAGAGTGTGTCCCCAGGAGAAGCAAAGAGAACCCACAGGAGCTGAGAGAAGCCAAGACAGAAGCCCAGAGACATTCTGGAGAAAACCACGGAAACCAGAAGTTGATCCCAGGAGAGGCCCATGTGACAGAGGAACCCCAGATGCCATCAGCCTTTCCTCAGAGAAGGTATGTTACTCTTGATGCCTTCATTGGGACATTTTCATGGCCTTAGAACTGTAAATTTGTGAACTAATCAACCCCATTGTAAAAGCCAGTCCATTTCTGGTATAGAGCATTTGGCAGCTTTAGCAAACCGAAACTCCTCCCTTCAAGAAAGTCAACATGTTTGCAAAATTGTTCAATAGCCTGGGTACTGATCTCCATGATTAGTGTCTAATTTCACTGTCTACCCCCCGTCCATGAGGGGAGAAGCTGGCAAAGACCTGGCTCCTCAGCTCTCGTTTCCCCTTGCCTTGGGCCCTACCTGATTTGCCCACCTGTCTTCAATGTGTGCAATTGGGTTTGGGGACCACTGCAGGGTCCTGTGTTAATCTCTGGTCAATTTTAGCTGGGGTACATTCAGCCCATCACCCAATCTGCGCAGATATTTTTTTAGATCCAGTAAATTCTATTTTCTCCCCTCCAATAGGTTCCCACCCCACCCCCAACACACCCACCCACACATACCCATTCTCCAGGTTCCTGTCATTTCACATTTGGTCAGCAGAACTTCTGTGACCTCATCCAAATCATCAATGAACATGTTGAATGAGGCAGAGCCCTGTGGCCCAGCACTAGAGACCTTCCCTAGATCTGCAGGATCTCAATTGAGGATATATCTGAATCTCAGGGGTAGGATAGACCTTTGCAAACTGCATCCTCCTTTCCTCCTCCCCCCTCCCAGCCTCACAAAAATCATCCTCAGAGAGCCGGGTGGCTGATGGGAGTCCCTCAGGTGAGTGGAAGCAGAAAAGAGTCTGCGAACCCCAAGTCCACACTGCAGCCATGCTCCTAATCAGCACCCTTGGGTCCAGTTGCCCAACCACCACTAATGCCCAGACTGGGCTCTCACCTCTAGCTTTCCCTGACTCTGACCTAACAAAGGTCCCTAACCTCTCTGAGCTGTTTCCTATCCTGTAATTCAGTATAAAGTTGACCTCTACCTCATCACATTGTTATGAGGATCAAAAGAGATGTGGTACGTCAAGCCCCTGGCACACAGTTAGTGCTCAGTCAAGATTGTCCAGCTCCCCCTCCCTCCCTCATATGCATCAGTTTTCATACTCACGGACAATTCTTTCCACACCAGTTTCTTGCATGGTTACTTGTCTCAGAGTCGGTGAGACTCTTTACCACCCCAACATCTCGGTTCCAAGTCTATCCCGCCACGTCTCCATTGGAACAGCGCACTCTGATAGGCCTGGCATCCACTATTATTCAGCCCATTTTGTAGGTGCAGAAACTAAGGCTGCGAGAGGTTTAATCACGTGCCTGAGAGCACAGTGCATGAAAGGCAGAAAGGGGTGCAAACCCAGATCAGTCTGCCTCCAGAGTGGGGCAGTACTTAACATGCCCCAGCTGTGTTCTAGAATAAGACTGGCCAAAAGCTCTCTGCTCTTGGGGTTTATATTCTAGTGAGGGGATGCATAATAAACCCCAAACAAATATAAAATATGATGTGAGGATGTAATTAGGGCTTTGAAGAATAGAAAGGCAAATAATAAGAATAGTGAGGAAAGGAGATAAAGGGTGTTGGGGAGTAGCCTTTGGGAGCAGCATTCAGGGCAGGGCTCCCTAAGCAGAAGACACTGAGCACTGGCAGGCCTCTGAGTGGGTGGGGGAACGTTGGCTGGTGCAAAGGCCCTGTGGCAGCCCTCAGCCTGCAGACCTGGAGAAGACTGAGCAGGGAGGGAAAATAGGGGAGGTGAAGAGACAGGTGGGCCCAAACATGAGGGGCTAGCAGGATGCAGCAGGGGCCTGGATTGTGTTGGGAATGGAAGGTTTGAGTTGAGAAATGCCACTTCGTGACTAACATGTGGAGACAAGACTGCAGGGAGCTGAAGATGAGACAAAGCTGCAAGGTGCTGCCATTCTCCAAGCATGCGGGGCTGGTGGCTTGGACAAGAGGGTAGCTGGGTGTGCTCAGAAGGCAGCTCCAACAGGGTTTGCTGGCTGGGTGGATGAGTTACGGGCCCAGGACGAGTCTCGGGAAGGATGGAGTTGCCACTGACTGAGGTGGGGGCATGGGGGAAATCGAGGCACCAAAGGGAGCTGTCAGGTAGCAGGAAGGTGGAGGGCAGAGATTCTGGGGGCCTGAGCCCTGAGCCCTTGTGTTCCCCAACACCAGAGGCAGAGTGAACGAAGTAACTTGAAAAAGCGCAGCCAGCGAAGCAAAGGAAAATGAGGAGCGGGGCGTCCTGGAAGCCAAAGGAAGAGAAGGATTCCAGGAGTTAGGGGTTACTGGGCGTGTCGAAGGCGTGTGGACATGGGCCGTGGGGACGGCGCCTGTCAGGGGAGGGCGGGGACAGCTGGTAGGAGACCGTGCAGGAGGGACCTGCGGTGCAGGCTGTGAGCAGGGACACTCTCCTGAGGCGTTTTCCTTAACAAGGAGCCGGAGGGAGACAAGGGCTCAAGGGAGATTTGTTTACCAGATGGGAGGTGTCACAATATGTTTGGGGCTGATGGAAATGATGCAATCCCAGTAAATAACATAAATGGTTTGGAAGATGTAAACTGTTGACTTTTTCTAATTTATGCTTTCAAAACCTCCCCTCATATACCATCAAAAAAAAAAACAAAACAAAATTGCATTTTACCCAGTTGCTAACGCTGACTTATGTACATCAGCTGGTGGGGACCACACCCCAGGTCCAAGCAATAGGGCACCGGCTTTTCCCTCTGATAGTGCCCTTTGCAGTCCCTGCTGGGATTGCAAAGGTTTGGGGTTTTTTGTTTTTTGTTTTTTTTTTTCCATTGTACCCTCTTATTTTTATTTTTTTTATTTTTTTTTTAGCACAAGTGCTAATATTTTTAATGAACAAATCAATCTAGAGGTAAGAAATACAGGAGTTATACATTTGAGTCACAGATGAAAATCCCAGGCTTCAAAAGTGGTCAATCAGCCCCTCCCCAGCCTAGAATTTGGGATTCTCGCTTTTATTTGGTTTTCCTGTGCTGCTTCTTATGTCTCTTTAAAGCAGCGGTTTGCAACTGGGGACAATTTTGCTTCTCAAGGGCTATTTGGCAATGTCTGGCAACACTGCTGGTTGTCACAACGGGAGGCGGGAGTCACAGTGGTCTCTGGTGGGTAGACTACAGATGCTGCTAAACATCCCCCAACAGCCCCACACAGTCAAGGTCAAATCTGCCAATGTTGCACAACTCCACTTTGAAAGATTAAATGGTGCGCAGTACCTCAATAAGGATTAAATGATACAATTGTGCTGGCATTTTTAATTCCCAAACTTACTCCAGAAGTAGCTTTGAGGAGACAGATATGTGTCTGCCAAAGGGCCATACAACATACCATGAAGGCTCCAAGGAAGAAGCTACAAGAAGCAAGAAAGATGAAGAGGAAGAGCGTTCATTTTGTGTGCTTACGGTTAAGTAGGAGCTCACCTGGGTTCAAGGAGAGGAAGGGCATTCCAACGGAGGGAATAGCAGGAGCAAAGACACAAAGACACAGAGGAAGGATCTCAGAGGAAGGAGGGCCCTTCCGCTGGGGAGCTGGGGCAGGATTCTTGGGGAAGAGGGAGCAGCACTTCTCTGGAAGGAGGACAGCCGGAAGAGGCTGGTGCCCAGACGGACTCAAGCGTCCTGGGGACCCAGCAGGTGGGAGCAGTGGATGCCCAAGGCAGAGCAAGGGGAGTTGGGACAAGACAGCAGCGATGGACTCTGAAAGGCAGCCAAGGCTGTAACCTGGAACATGCCGAAAACCGAACTTGACTCCCTGCCCTGCAAACCTGCTCTATGCCCCATCCCAGGAGCAGAACCTCTGTGCCGGTTTGAGTGTATTGTGTCTCCCAAATGCCATTATCTTTGTAGTCTTGTGTGGGGCAGGCGTTTTGGTGCTGGTTGGATTTGCTTGGAGTGTGCCCCACCCAGCTGTGGGAGATAATTTTGATGAGATGTTCCCATGGAGGTGTGGCCCCACCCATTCGGGGTGGGCTTTGATTGGTGGAGCTATATAAATGAGCTGACTCAAAGAGAAAAAAGAGAGTGCAGCTGTTTTGAAGAAGAGGAGCTGTTTTGAAGAGGAGCTGTTTTGAAGAGGAGCAAGCTTGCTAGAGAGGAACGTCCTGGGACAAAGCCGTTTTGAGGCCGGAGCTTTGGAGCAGATGCCAGCTGCCTTCCTAGCTAACAGAGGTTTTCCAGAGGCCATTGGCCATCCTCCGGTGAGGGTACCCGATTGCTGAAGTGTTACCTTGGATGCTTTGGGCCTTAAGACTGTAGTGAAATAAACTCCCGTTTTATAAAAGCCTATCCATCTCTGGTGTTTTGCATTCTGCCGCATTAGCAAACTAGAACAACCTCCTAGAAACAAGAGTTGCCTTTGACCCTCCCCCTCAACCCATCAACAAGGTGTGTTGGCTCCAACCCCAGAGACCTCTCAGTCAGGTTCTTTGGGCTGCACTGCTACGACCACCACCTTAGTCCAAGCCGCTGTCACCACTCACCTGGACTGCTGCAGCCCCATCGCCAGGGTCCCTGCCTCCACTTGGGTACCTTCCCTTGTGAAAGCTGCTAGAGAGATCTTAGCTACACATAAAATGACCATGCTGCTCCCCTGCTGGAAACCCTGCGTAGCTTCCCGCTCTGCTCTCCCTTCTGTAGGGTAGGGGGTGCCATTCTTTGGGAATCTCAGCTCAAATCCAGCCTCCTTCCGAGGGGACTCCGAGGCAGCAGGTAAATTGCTCTCCTCTGGAGAGAAGGGGGTGGCCCCACTCTGTCCCAGTTGCCCCCGCAGCCTGGGGTCTCCTTGCCCAGGGGCCTTAGGCAGAACTTCTGGTTGCACCAGTGGCCCCTGGCAATAGGGGTGATGGAGGCTCTGTCTCCTTGGCAGAGCCTGCCTGAGCAGGCCCAGGACACCGTGTCAGGGCTGGGACCTGGGGGCCTCTGCCTGGCACAGCTCACTGCCGAGCAAGCCCAGGGCTCCCCCGGGCAGGCCCAGGCCCCCTGGGCATCCAGAGAGCTTGTTATCCCATCAGCCCCAAAGCTGCACCTGCTCTCCCAGTCTCCTGTGATCTCAATTAATCCATCCTGCCCTGATTAATTAGCAGGGTTAATTATGACGGCTGCTGCTGCAGAAGCTCGGGGAAGAAGGCCCAGCCAAGTGGCAGAGTGGAGACCCAGTAGGGTGGGAGCTCCTCTCTCTACCCACTGCCCCTGCTCCTGCAGGATGCCTGGTGCCCACCTTTCACAGGGTCAAGGTCAGGGGCCTCAGCCCCGCCCAGGCCACTCAGGAAGCCCTGGAGCTGCCTTTCAATCCACCTGTCTCCAGGTGGGCGAGGCCTGGCAGGGCCAGGCTAATGCCCTCAGGCATCCCCAGAGACGAGGGAACAAGGCCAAAGGTTTGGCTCCTGTGACCCAATCAGTTATATCACATCTCAGTCCTGCCCCTGTCCTGTTGTGAGGACCACCCACCAAAGGACCCTGATACTCTATCCCAGCAGGGACCCCTCGGCCCACACTTGTCCTGCTCTCTTCAAGGGTGAACCCACCACCCACTTCCTTTTCTGCCTTCTCCTCTAGACCTTGGGGAGGGACCTAGAGAAGGACTTAAAGGCCAAGAGAGTGGTTGTTGTGGTCAGTCCCTTGATCAGAGCTGCTGCAGGCCGTAGCCTCAATAACAGCCTCATGTTATGGGATCCCCCCATCCCATCCCTGTCCCTCAAATCCCCACCCTTGACTGGACACCAGAGCAGCAAACACTGGCTCAGGGCAACCCAGGTAACTCCAGCCTCTCCCTGCAGCTCAGGTTGCGGACCCCTTGCGGAGCCCTTCCCCAGCCCAGCCTCCCAGCTCCCCAAGGCCTGGCTCCGCTCCTCCAAGCTTGCGCCTTCCTCCCCAGCCTGGAGTTGGAAGAGCCACCAAGCAGGGATGGGGTCTTGGCTTGGCACAGCCCTCCCACCCCTTGCTGAACCGTCACCACCAAACTCCTGAGCACGCCTCCTCCCGGCACCCATCCATTATCCTCCTTGCCAAAATGTGATCCATCACCACCGCCCGTGCCTGGCAAAATGTATCGTTACCTGCACCCTCGGCACTTCCCAGATCAATCCACTTCTCAAATGTAGTAATAGAGAAGAGGATTAGGTACTAGAAAACTCATTATGAAAATGGCGTACTCAAATTCTTTAAAGGTGATATTTCATAAAATATACCCGGCCTGCCGCGTGCCTCAATCATTCTTTTTAATAGCTCTGTAGCAGCCAGAAAATAAAGTATTCATGAAGATTGAAGAAGATGATCCCATGAACTTCAATTTAATTGGTGCAAATTAAAACGATCCATCTTTCTGCGCTGTCCGTCTATCTCCAATCATCCCCACGCGGCACGTCCGGCACCCTGATTACAATTATCTTTTAATAGGAAAACTTGTCAGTTTTTGTGTGATTTACATAAGCTTGAGCAAACTTATGGGTATCAGATAGGGCCTTGGTGTGTGATTTCCTCTCCCCAGCATCCTGGCTCTCGGTTAGGCCGGGGGGTGGGGCGGGGGTTGGGGGGAGGCAGGGTCCGGGCAGGGCGGGGAGGGGCGGGGACAGAAATGTGGCATCCCTGCATTTGCAATGTGGTCAGAGATGGGGCTGCACGAGACACATGCAGGAGCCACATCGGGCCCAGCCTCTGACCACATCCTTCCGGGACCTCTTCATAGGTACCGCAGAAGACGCCTGGGCCTCCCGTTCAAGGAGGCCGCAGTCTGGTGAGCTCTCTCCTCACTATTCACTCCCCACCCCCAACCCACATACTCTTCATGAAGAGCCTGTGGGGACAGACAAATGAGATTTTCCAGGGACGAGAAGCCAGGAGAGCCAGTCAGCATCTCAGACGGAAGGCAGTGGACTGAGAATAACAAGCGAGACTTGAACGGAGAGGAAAGGCAGATGCTTGGGTCTCCCCAGGAATCTGTGCAGGGGAAGGTGTGGATTTTAATTCAACAGACACCATTGAATGAGGCCCAAGCAAGGTACAGCCACCAGTCAGCAAGTGTCATGGCAGACTGCATCAACGGAGATAGGATGGCTAGAAAGAGGGAGGTGGTCACTCACATCCGTGCTGTTTGGATCACCTCTGGCATGTTTGTTCATTCATTCATTCATTCATTCATTTATTCAATGAGCACTTGAGTTCCTGCTGAGTGTCAGGTCCTGGAGATCAAGCAGCAAACGAGGCCAACCCAACACCCATCCTCACCGTCTTTAATCCAGACATGAAGACAGACTAGAAAGCGAGCAGACTGATGAAAGCTATAGTGGAAGATGTGCAGGGGTCTGGAGAAGCCTAGGCAGGGGTCAGGGCTCCACAACTGAGACTAGGGGATCAGGGAAGGACCCCAGAGTTTCTGATGACTGGCTCTAGAACTAAAGGCTGAAAAGGAATCAGGTGAGTATGGGAGTAGGGTAAAGGAGAGTATCCTGGACAGAAAGACCATCAAGTGCAAAAAGGCAAGAAATCATGGGACATGAATATCCTATAGAGTGTCTGATGGAGCAGAATGAAGGTGGAAATAAGCTCGGATGCCCCTACAAGGGTGGGCTTGT
The DNA here is from genome assembly GCF_015220235.1 of Choloepus didactylus. NCBI lineage: Eukaryota > Metazoa > Chordata > Mammalia > Pilosa > Megalonychidae > Choloepus > Choloepus didactylus. Next base: position 95,647,992 of record NC_051316.1, read on the forward strand.
CTATTTACTATTACTTTTTTAATTTTTAAATTAATTTTTAATTATACAGGTAGTATATGATTACATTCTTACTGTAAAAAAATTTAACATCACAAATCAAGTCCCCCAGCCCACCTCCAGCCCACACCCTGTACCTCTCTGAAGGACATCTGACTAGTCTGGTGTGGGTCCTTCCAGACTCTTCTCTATGCCTTTACATACATATGGATCTATAGAAATAGAGAAACGCCTTTGGCTTTGTTTCTTATAAAAATGGTCTTGCTCTGTCCAGGTTTTTCTGGATTTTTCTTCTTTAACTCAGCCATGCCTGCTACTGCTATCGTCACCCTCTCAAGGGAACTGTTGATCAGAGGTGTCGGCTTGTGTGACAGGTAGTGAGCTCCCCATCCTGAGGATACTTGGTCCCATCAGGGCAGCAGCTGCAGCATGTGGTGGATGAGAGCCGGAGGCTGCAGTCAGCTCTGACTGTGCTACCTCAGGCAGACCCTTTCCTGCTCAGAGCCTCACTTTCCCTGTTTTAAGATGGAGCATGAAGGGCCCTGCCTGGCGAGATGCTGTGAGAACTGAGTTAAGGCCCCTAAAGCTGTTAGCCTGGGACTTGGTACATGGAGAGGTCTCTAGTCCTGCACTCACAACGAGGGGGATGCCTGAGCCATCCAAGACCAGGCCTATCTGATCCCCTGAACCAAACCTTTATGTGGCTCCTGACCCCCCAGCCTGCAGGCCCTACGCTCTGGGAGACAGAACGTTCCCTTCGCCTGAGCTCCCTGTGGTCCGAGTGGAGGGGTGTGGCTGGATCAGCCTGACCCTGCAGGCCTCTCTGCCTTGGCCGGGTTCTGTCTGCCTCCCCCACAGCGGCCCTCAGCTCTTGACCCTCTTTCTTCTCCCCAGCCATCCCCAGCCACCAGGAGCACACAGCAGGTTCAATAAATATTGTTTGCTTGCTCAAGTCACCCTTACACAGGAGGTTAAAAAAAACCTTACCAAGCAGAATCTGAAAATTAAACTCACCAGAAGTTCTGTCTCATCAAGGAGTAATATGAACTAACGATTTTTTCAGCAACGTTCGAGCATCCACTAGGTATTAGATACCACACCCGGCCCACACCCCACTCACTCACTGAATCCCCACAAAGCCCCAAGAAGCAGGCTCTGTTTTTATTCTGTGGATGTGTTAATTCATCAGGGCCACACCACCACCCCATCTTGCCATGATGAATATTGCTGGCCAGATTGCACAGGCTACGCTGCAATAACAAATAAACCCTCAAATCTCAGAGGCTTAACACAGGACAGGTCTATTTCTCACTCACACGAAGTACAATGTGGGTCGGTGTTCCTCCTCCATCTCGTGGCTGTGCGACAGGGAGCACGTAGCTGCCAAGGTCCCCAAGGCAGGAAGGAAAGCACATGGGATCTCAACTGCCTCAGACCAGAAGTGACAAGTGCCACTCTGCTCCCAGTCTGTTGGCCAGATCTAGTCGCGTGGCCCAATCTAACTGCAAGGAAGGCTGGGAAACGTAAGGGCTCACCTGGATATTTGGTGAGCACTGAGTATCCTGCCACTCCACATTTGTGAAACGAGGGTACCCAGGCCCAGAAAGGTTAAGTGATTTGCCTGAAGTCACCCAGCCAGTGAGTGTTAGCTCCACTTATTTGCACATGTGGGCGTGTATGAAGGTTCAAAAGCTCATTTACATTTACCAACATGCACGATGGACCCACACAGGAACACACCCACACGTCACTCCCGTGGGCTGCCCTCCCTCTTGCTGGGTGAACACCCAGAGATCTGACTGCGGAGCGAGAAGAACTTGGCCTGAGAGTCAGGGTGCAGGCTGCCTCCTCTGCCCACCCCCCAGAACCAGGGTCTCCCCTGCCATCCCGGAGGAACCACCAGGGCAGCCCACGCCCCCAGCTTGGGCAGGGCCCCAGGAGTCACCCACCCTAGGATGGTGCCAAGCCCAGCCCATTCCAGAGACACAAGGCCTGCCCTGTTAGGGCTGAGAACTTCCTTTGGAATCTGTGGCTGCCAACCAGGCAGGACTCTGGGGCAAGATTTTCCAAAACAAGAAAATTACAATAGATATAAACAGTAAACATCTTGTATCCAAATATTTATATACATCCACACAAAAATACAATTAAAGGATCTAGATATGTGGAGCTGTGTTCATTAATCTGAATTTGTTCATAGAAATGATGACATAGTCATGCTTTTTTATAAAACCAGAGTTGGAGTTGACAGAAAAATAAATGGTGAACTACTGTTCAAAAGTGTCAAGGTCATGAGAAATAAGGAAAGACCAAGATTCACAGATTTGAGGGGACTAAGGAGACAAGACTAAATGCAATGTGGAATCCTGGATTGGATCCTGGAATAGAAAAAGGACATCCATGGAAAAACTGGCAAAATCCAAGAAAAGTCTGCAGTTTAGTTAATAGTATTGTTCCCACGTTAATTTCATTTTAATAAAAGTACCACTACTATGTAAAATGTGAACATTAGGGGAAGCTGGTGACAGATTATGGGATATATGGGAACTCTCTAAAACTTTGCAACTCTTCTAAAAAGTTTTTTTTAAAATAATGATAAGAGAAAATACCCCAAACAGGGAGTCAGGCTGCCCCTAGGTTTCAGTGCAGCTCTGCTAACAACTTGTCATGTGACCTTGGACAAGCTGCTCAGCTTTTCTGAAGCTCAGTCCACAAACAGTATGAGAAAGTTCAGTTAGATAATCCTCAGAGCCCCATTTGGCTCTGTCATCTTGTCATTCACTCTGAATACAGAAACACATAACTAATCAAAACAGACAAACACACACACATTCATGTGCACCTACCTTACACCCCAATGCACATACACACATACGCACACACACGTGCCATACAGGTAGTCAATATGACCTGCTTTTGTCAATTCAGGATGCAAAGATAATCAAATCCTTTTTATTTTTCCCATTAATAATTTGAGTCTCCACATGCCCTATTGGTAAACCACTCAGCCTCTTCCTCTTGAACCATCTTCTGCCCCATCCCCCATAAATTATCTAAGAACCCCATAGGATAGCTCAATCTCCAGAAGAAGGATCAACTGCTACTGCTCCTCTCAACCATGCGGTGCTGCTGTTGAAGACTGGAACTGCACAGCTTGGTAACTGTGATTGCCTGGCTGCTTCAGATCTCTGCCCAGGACAAGCAAGCACACAGGTTAGAATTCTTTTTCCTTCTCACTCCCAGGCTCAACCCTGTCCCCCAAAACAGTGCCGAATCATGTTGGCTGGGACCAGAGGAGCTTGTAGCACAACCATAAGCCATGCCCAAACCAGCTCTCCTCCAAGCCCCAAGGCTTTGGTGACGCCTTGTGTTGAGCAGGTGGTGGGAACTAGAGCCTCCCTTTCCTTGGGGTAACTATATTTCTGGGGCCTGGTCACCCTGCTCTCCCATGGAGGTCCATCCTGAAATGTCTCCCCAACTGAAACTCCTGGGGGACAGAGGTGGAGATCTTAGTCCCTTCTCACCAATAGAGTCTTGGGCTCTTGCCTATTGGTTGGGAGTTGGAGAATGAGGATGAGACACTCTTGACATGGAGCCCAAAGTAGTAATACATAACGTGTATTCAGTATCTAGGATGTATCGGACACCTTCCTAAGCACTTCACATGCATTAATTAATTTCATCCTCCCTACAACTCTATGAGGCAGGTATTATTTTCTTCATCTCCCATCTTACAATGAAAAACTTTGAAAGATGAAGTGACCCAACCAAGGTCACAAACCTTAAGTAAGTGGCAGAGTCAGGAGTGGAACTCAGGCAGCCCCGGAGCCTGGACCCTTTACCACCCCTGGATGGTGCCCCCAGAAGCTCACTGCACCCTCTCCCCCAACTTGTCCTACACTGAAATAACCAGAGGAATCACTATCAGGCCTCTTCACAAGGCAAAGAAGGTAGTTCCACTTCAGGGCGGCTGGCCATTTCCATCTCTAGACTGGGAAAGGGAGGACACAATTTTTAAGTAGCCTTCAAGAAGCCCTTGGTTGATTGCTCTTAAAAGAGACCCTGGTGCACCTCAACTGTCCACACACTCAACAGCGTGAGACCTCTTCCCATATGAGGGTTTTCAAGGTCCACCCCACCTCTCTTTCAGTTGAGGGGGAAATAAAGGAAAAGAGGAGGGAGAGGGCACTCCTTGCCTTGGGGTTCCAGAAAGGGGTAGGAGTATGCTGTGGACGCTGTCAGAGCCTGCCTGGACCCCCTTTACTGGCTGGGGCACCTGTTCTCCAGCTGCTGAGAACATTGGCTCCTAAGAGCTCCCAGCTGTCCCCTCCTCTGTAGAATTGCTCTCAGCCAGGTTGTCCTCACCTACAAGCTTACACTTCCTCACCCCAAGGAGTGGCTGGCATGGGGATTCAAAAGATCAGGCACCCATTATAAAAAAATAGAAAGGAAGGGAGGGAAGGAGGGAGGGAGAAAACAGACAGTATCAAGCACTGGTGAAGATGTAGAGAAATTGGAACTCTTGTACTTTGCTAGCGGGAATGTAAAATGAGGCAGCCACCGTGGAAGACAGTTCGGTAGTTCTTCAAAAAGTTAAACATAGAATAACCATAAGACCTGGCAGCTCCACTCTTAAGGATATACCCCACAGAATTGACAGCAGGAACTCAGACAGATATTTGTACACCAATGTCCTAGCGGCATTATTCACAATAGCAAAAAAGGGGAAATAACCAAAATGTTCATCAACAGATGAATGTATAAACAAATGTACATATATCCGTACAATGGAACATTATCCAACCATAAAAAGAAATGAATTTCTTATATACACTACAACAGGAATAAAACTTGAAAACATTCTGCTAATTGAAATAAGCTAGAAACAAAAGGATAAATATTGTAAGATTCCAGTGTGGTGGTTTGGAGCTATGTACCCCAGAAAAACATATTCTTAAATTTAATCCATTTCTGTGGGTGTGAACCCCTGTAAATAGGGGACCTATTGATGAGATTACTTCAGATAAGGTGTGGTCCAGGATGGGTCTTTATCCTATTACTGAAGGCCTTATAGGGAAGGTCACAGAGAGAGAAAAAAGCCACAGAGGGAACAGCCAGAAGCTGAAAATCAACAGAACCCAGAAAAGAAGGGAGAGGCCAGAAGAGGCCGCCACGTGCATTGCCGTGTGACAGAGGAGCCCAGAGCCAAGGATCACCAGCAGCCAGCCCCAGAACACCAGTCTCTGGGAAGAAAGCATCGCCTTGATGACACCCTGATTTGGACTTCTCCTAGCCTCAAAACCATGAGCCAATTAATTCCCATTGTTTAAGCCAACCCATAGCATGGTATTTGCTTTAGCAACTAGAAAAGCAAAATACTACTTATACGAAATATCTAGAATAAGCAAATTCACAGAGACAAGGAGATCAGAGGTTAGCAGAGTGAAGAGAGGAGGAATAAGGAGTTATTGATAATGGGTACAGAGGTTCTGTTTTGAGTGATGAAAAAGTTTTAGTGATAGAAGGTGGTAATGGTTATAAAAATAATGGTTAAAATGACAAATTTCATGTTATGTATGCATTACTGCAATAAAACAAACAATAAAGACCAGGGCCCCTTGCCTCAAGTTGGGACCACACTGTGGGGGCAATTCATGATCCATGGCCCTCCTAGGATCAGGCTGAAACTAGACTCTAGCTGAGTCTAGCATAGCTACACTTAGCTATGCTAGACTCAGACTGTCCTTGCATAGCTCCTTCCACTGCCCTACCCTGCTTCCCTCACTCCTTGTCTCCTGAGAACTCTCCCTCAATACACCATGTGACCAGAATCCCTGTCTCAGCCTCCGATTTCAGGGAATCCAGCCTAAGCAAGCATCAGCGTAGTTGAGAAGCTCAGCAGTGGAGTAGTTATGAGTAGTCCTAGGAGACAGGCTTTAAGGATGAGTTGCTTGAGTCTGACCCCTTGCTGGCTGCCTGGTGATGAAGATCCCATCACTGTTGATAAGTGGGGAATTGATAGGCCTTGGCATGCTGTATTGATGCAATCTTCATTGTCTTCCATCACCAGTGATGAACTAGGACAAAATACATGTAGAAGTGGTTGCACTCGCTTGTGTAATAACTCTGGTGTTGAAGTTTGGGGGAGAAATAGTAATTATAAGAATAATAGAACTATGAGGCTGTTGCTGAATGCCACTGATGCTTTAGAGAGAGAAGAGGACAAGCTCAAAGTGATCAATCACAATCACCAATTCAAGGTGAAGTGGGAAAACTAGAAGGTCTTCTAGCGAAAACTAGAAAGTAACCCTCATCTCCGGTAGCTGGAGGACAGACAGAACTGAAGACAAGGCTCAGGACCTAATCATAAAAGTAACAGAACCTCAGAGAAAATTATCAGCCCTGGTAATTATCCTATGCCAAAGACAGGGCTTTGTTAGGGAGAGAGTAGGATCCAGACTTGGGATGGGGATATCTGAGTAGATACACTTCAGAAGTTTGAACTCTGGACTCTGGGGGTCTGCAAGAGTGGCCCACAGCCCTGTCAGGGAACAGTGCTGTCCCCGCACTTGAAGACTATGCCTTAAAGAGGCAGGGGTCTTATAAGGCACGGTCCTGCCCAAGATCTGCCCCCACATCCCTTTCTGGCCACCAGACTTATAACTAGGATCAAGTTGAAGCCTCACCCACTAGGCAAGATCAACTTGACATATTAGGGGAGGAGCAAAATTGTATGTCAAAGGGGCTACAGGAACCAGGAATGTATTCCAGTGCTGGATCAAAAGGGATGGACTATAACCTGGATAAAGGAAAATCTGTCAGTATGAGAGCATTCTTCCTTGACACAGGATTTAACACCCTGGCAAGAGCCTCAAGAGCTGTTGGGATGGCTCTTAGGAGCTTGGACAAATTGGCCCCCATTTGATGGTGCTCATTAAATGAAGATACCTGAGCTGCCTGTACCAGAACTGTGGAGCAGGGGATCAAAAGGCTCTGAGAAGAAGGCATAACTAGCATGGATCCACCATGTGAGACTAACACCCACCAGCGGACTATATTCCTTGGGAGATTCCATTTACTCAGGCAATGAGGAATGAGCTGGTGAGGGAGGCACCAACATGGTTAAGAAGCTCAGTGGTGGCTTCCTCAGCCCAGGGCTGTTGACTGGAGGTGCTGCTGTGGAACTGGACTCCATGGTGGTACTCGGGATGATAAGGTTCTGGAATAGCAGAGGACAGGTGGCAGCGCTTGTTGTCAGATGTAAAGTAAACATAATCACCATAGTGGGCAGAAAGGTTGGAATGGCAGCCAGAGGGTCCTGGTGTTTCTGGGGTTGGGATAGGTGGGCATCCTAGGGATAGGACAGAACCTGGTGTTCCTAGGGACAGGATTTGATAAGCAGCCAGCAAGCATGTTGGCTCTATTTAATGAAAGAAAGCATGAATGAATGAGCAGAAGACTGAGGCTGGCCACCCCAATGGGAAATCATAATCTTGTGCCCATTTTCCAGACCCAAAACCTGAGGAGGCTGGAAGGACCCTACAAAACCACAGCAAGTATTTAAGTATTGATTTCCCAGTTCTTCCCCAAGGACCTGCAGCCAGTTACCTGGGTAACTGTAAAGTAACTGGGGAAAAGAGAACTACTCAGGGCTATTGGATCCAGGACCCAACTTGACACTGGGACCCAAAGAACCATCATGGCCTTCCTGTTAAAGTAGGGTTACATGGGGGCCAGATAATAAATGGGACACTGGCCCACCTCATTTCACAGAGTGTCTACTGGGTCCACAGGTCACCCAGGGATCCTTTTCTTGGTTCCCAAGTATATCATCAGCAGTCAGCAGAACCCTCATCTTGGTTTCTTGCCCTGCAGAGTAAGAGCTAGTAAAGTAGGAAAGACCAAGCAAAAGCCCCTAAACTGGCCCCTCCCCAGCCAACATAAATATAATTGAAAATAATATTTTATCCCAGAAGAAACAGATATTAGTGCCTCCTCAAAGATCTGAAAGATTTGGGAGCTGTAGTCATCATCCAATTCCTTTTCAATTCACCAGTGTGGGAAAGAGGCATGTGGATGGACCTGCGGGAATGGGCACAAAGTGAGAGGGTCTCAGTGCCACACGTGAAGGCCACCAGGGCTCATCCGCAGCAGGAGACACGCTGGACAACGGGATGGACAGGATGAGGTCTCTGCCCTCAGCTCCCACCCCAGTGCTGTTGGAGCAGAGCTTGTGCAATGAGCTCATGAGCAGAGTGGCCATGGTGGCAGGGATGGAGGCCACACCTGGGATCCCTCATGTGGGTTCCCTCTCACCAAGGCTGATCTAGCTTCTGCTGCTGCTCAAGGTCAGACCAGCTAGCAACAGAGACCAACACAGAGCACCCCATCCAGCGCCATCAGCCTTTGATGTGGCAAATTGATTGCATTAGACCACCCATGCTGGCAAGGGCAAGAAAGCACCCTGAACTGGGACCGGCATATCCCAGGTGTGAGTTTTACCTTCCTGCCCACAGAACCTCAGCCAGCACTGCCATCCAACGCCTCGCAGAGTATCCCGACCATGGGATTCTGTACAACATTGCCTCACACCAAATGACCCACCCTATAGTAAAGGAGGTACAATGTGGGGACTTGACCAGTGGACCCAGTGGTCCTACCACACACCGCACCTTACCAGCCTAACAAAGCAGTGGGACAGATGGAGGTGGCCAGCAGAAGTGATCCTAGGGAAGAGATACATGGGCTTAGCTGAGGCACCTTCTTGCAGATGACACATTCATGATACGATATATACCTAAAACCTACATGATGCAGTGTCCCCAGCAGATGGAACACCTGAGTCTGGGAACTGAGAGGTAGAAGTAGGAGCGGCCAGGCTTGCCATGACCCCAACTCTCCAACTTGGACTTCCTCTCCCCACCACTTTGGGCTCCATGGCTCTAGAGGTCTGGGCAAGTTAGTTAACTGTTTTCAGTCTCAATTTTTCCACTAACTAAATGAGGGTTAATAAAACGTATCCCAAGAATTAAATGAGACAATGCTTGTCAAGCTCACACCCTGTGCCATTCAGACACATGGCAAGCAGCACCGAAATGGCAACTGCTCTCTGCACCATCGTTGGTGTCATTACCTTGGAATGGGGTCACAGTCAAGACAGACTGGGAGTGGGGGGTCTTCCAAGTTTTAGCCCCATTTCAGCATCTTTCTTGTAGGAACATCAGGAAGTCCTTCTACATGTCTAACTTGATTTCCTCATGCTGCAGGCAAAGCCCGTTTTTATTCTCAAGGCAAAGAAGATCTAATTCTTCTCCCAAAGAGCCCCTCACGGAGCCTGAAGAACATTTTTAGGCTTTCCCCTCTCCTGGCATGACCTCCCTCTGGTGAAGTCCTGCCTGCCATCTTGGGAGCAGGACTCCGAGAAGCCAGGGGCCCCCAAAGCCGCATCCCCTTTCCCAACCTGGGGAAGTGTTCTCTTCCCCTGCCTCCATTTTATCATCAGCAAAACATTTCACTGGAGCTGCCAAGAACAGATATTCAGAAATAAGTATGTAAATCCTTTGTAAATGTATGCTAATTACTTATTTTTAATTATAATGTAAATAAGTAATTACTGAATAATTTTAAAGTATTTACATGGGGGTGTGTGATTTAGACACTAACTTGTTATAAGATATAAAAACTATAAATTATACAGTAATTATGGCCCAATTTACATGCTAAGGCCAAACACAATTACGTAGCAAGAAAAATATAAACAATCAGGTAATTCCACAGTAGTTACTGTGTAATAACCAGGCTGTTTTTTATCCTGAGTCGACAAAGTGAGTATGTGCATTTGCCCCAGGCTTGGGGAGCCCAAGGGGTGGGTGCATTTTGGAAATTGAAACCACCTTTAGGGAAAAAAGTTAATCACAAAATAAGAGAAAAAAAAAGACATAATTAAAAGCTATTGAGTCTTGTTTGGGTGGGTCGTAGGGTTTAGAGAAAGCTCAAGCCATGGAACATGGCTCCATGGCCCTGCAGTTCTGGGGCCCTGTGTTCTCCCAACTATTCTCCAGGCCTTCGCTCCATTGTGCCCTCGGAGCTTTGAATACCCTTCCTGCACTTTCTTGCCTGGCTAATTCAATGCCTCTTCCTCCAGGAAGCCTCTCCTGACCCTCCCAAGATTGGGTGTGCTGTTTTGAAACTGTTATGTACTCCAGAAAATGCCATGTTCTTTTAATCCATTCTTGTGGGTGTAGACCTGTTGTAGGTGGGAACTTTTGATTCGGTTGTTTCCATGGAGATGTGACCCACCCAATTCAAGGTGGATCTTAATCCTTTACTGGAGTCCTTTAAGGGAGCTCACAGAGAGAGAGAGCTTCGAAAGAAAATGCCCCAGGAGAAGCAAGAAGGACCCACAGAAACTGAGAGTGCCGTTTTGAAACCAAGGCCCAGGACAGAAGGACCAGCGGATGTCACCATGTGCCTTCCCTGTTGACAGAGGAACCCTGGATGCCAGTAGCCTTTCCTAACAGAAGGTGTTTTCCTCTTGATGCCTTAATTTGGACATTTTCATGGCCTTAGAACTGTAAATTTGTAAACTAATAAATCCCCATTGAAAAAGCCAACTCATTTCTGGTATACTGCATTCTGTCCTAATTCTGGTATACTGCAGCTTTAACAAACCAGAACATTGGGCCAGGGCCCTTCCAAGGCTCCCACAGACTTCTGGGCTCCCCCCACACACACACCCCACCCTACCACTGCTTGGACATGGCCTGTTGCGTGGTGAAGTCTGCCTCCCCTAGCAGCCCGGGAGCCCAGGTCTGCCGTGCCCATTGCTAAATCCCAACTTGGAGGCACTTAGTCTTGAGAATGTGGAATCTAGTGTCAGTGAGATCTGGGTTCAAGTTTAGTCCAGATCCTTTCACGGACCCAGCCAGATCCTCCCAGAATTATGTTGGAGGCCTGAGCCTCCCCTTAGGGAAGGAAGCCATTCAAAGGCCTGATAAGAACTCGGGGTTCTAAGTCTTCACTCAGCCCTTAGCTGAAACAGCCCTTGAATGGGTATTATTCTCCCCATTTTGCAGTCCAGGAAACTGAGGCTCAGAAAGGCCAAGTGACTTAATGGAATCAGAGAGCTCATGAGCTCCTAATCCCCCACTCTGGGTTTAAGGGACCCTGACTTGTCGTTAGCCTCAGAAGAGGGTGGAGACATGGGACAGACCCCCTATACAGGGCAAGCAACCCTGACAAGGCAACAGTCCCAAGGAATTATGGAACTTGACCTGGAAGCCCCTAAGATGATGTTTTTTTAAGCTGTTGCCTGAGTCCCACTGGGTCAGAATCTCCTGCAGAGATTGTTAAAATGAAGATTCCTGGCCCTCTGGAGCTGCCAACAGACTCAGAACATGTATTTTTAACCCACTCCCACTGCAGCCCTCTGAAGTCTGAGAGCTACTGGGGGAGGGAAGGGCACAACCTGGCTGTGTGGCCTTGGGAAAGCCCCTTCCCCTCTCTGAGCCTCCACCACATCCAGGAAGGGATGGCCAGCTTGCCGTGCCAAAGCAATGAGGAGATAGAGTATGAAGTATCCCCAGGGCCAGGCTGGGCCCAGAGGAGGGGCTCATCAGAATAGTGTCCCCTCTGTTCAATACCACATTTTAATTGAGCACCTACTATGTGCCAGGCCACCCCCTCTCCAGGCCCACCGTTCCTTGTCCCCGGGCTCTGAGGCTCATGGGTGCCAGGCCGGCAGGGAGGCTCATCTACCCTGCTCCATGTCAGACCCAGCAGCTCTATCGGTGGGCCTGTGTCCTCCCCCTGGGGAGTCACTGCGAGAGCAGCCCGGCTGCTGACCACCCTTCCTTCATAAACACGGACACTCCCACCCACCAACAGTTGTCACACAATTTAGAGCCAGGGAGATGGAAGGATCCATATATAGATCTTGGGCCCGTCATTTTCTCCCGCCCCTAAGGCATCGCTGTTCATTAAGCACGGTCATTAGCGAGGATTTAAGGGAGCCTGCAAGGGACCCAGGGGATGGAGGGCCCTGCTGACCATTGGCTATACAGGAGAGGAGGTCATCACAGCCATCCCTCTGCCACCAAACCAGCTGACTGAGCACTCAGAAATCCAAGCAGGGCGGTCTTTTTTCTCTAAAAATAACAAGCATAGTCACCCCAGTTACTGTTTATAAGTGCTTAAGTCTTGATGAAGACATGGTGTTAAAGCCAGGGCAGGGCCTTCTCTCACCAGTCCTCATGAGGAGGCAGGCACAGAGAGGGTCAGTGATTTGACCAAGGTCACACAGTCTGAGCAAGTGAGCTTAAAGTTAGTCTCTCTGACTCTGGGGTGTCTCTTCTAATGATGTGTGGCTCACGTCTCCAGTGCTCCAAATGAAAAAGGATTTGGCCAGGGGTGGATGACTCAGCCTGGCCTGATCTGGGCCACAGCCAGCCTGCTGGTATAGGGAGGCCTTGGCACTGGCCAGGGCCACGGAGATGGAAAACGGCACCATCATAGCACTGTGGTCCCTCACACAGTTACTTCACAGCCGAGGAAACTCCCTGGGCCCCTGGGTAATATTTTTTTATGGCCATTGCCGGGTGCTATTCATTTTATTACACTTTTGCCTGTTATTTTTGTTGTTGTCACATAAGCAATGTGGTCAATTCCCTTTTACGTGCCCCAGCATTTCAGATTCATCAGATTCATCCCCAGCCAGTGTGGCGCTGAGTGGTTACATGGAAAAGTGTTTGGCTAATAAAATGCATAAAGCAGGAATAGGAAAATCAATGCCTTTGTTAATAACACTTCACCATCCTTCACACGGTCTGCCAGACAGGGCTGTCCACTGGAGCCGGCTCCAGGGGTGCTGCGCAGGGTGTCTGCCTCTGGGGCCAGGCACAAACTGGCCCTGGAACCTGTACCTTTCACCCTCCCGGGGCAGGGGCCTGTCGGAGAATGCCAGCCAGAGGCTCACCAAAGAACAGATTCCCTCCCAGTGCCCGAGTTGGAGTCAGCGGGTTGGGAGACAGGGGTCATCCTGGGTTCTTAAGCAAGTTACTGCACCACTCTGACCCTCAGTTTCCTCATCTATAAAATGGAGATGATAATAGCTCCTCCCCCTGAGGGCTTTTGTGAGGATTTAGGAGGTAACCTGTGTAACCCACACAACACAGAGCACAGCCTGTGGCATGCAAGCACCTGAAGAGTACAGTCATCCCTCTTTCCCAGGTGAAAGCCACCCTGGCCTCTTGGGGGTGCCCCTCAGCCCCCAGCCCCTGGAATGAGAAAGATCTTTCCCTGGGCTGAGCCCTAAAGTGAGGCAGATGTCCCAAGACACTGGCACCCCCTCTACTCAAACCCCAGAGTCAGCTGACCCCCGTTCATCATATTATTCACCAAACATTTACTTCAGTCCACAAGGTCACTCGGCTTCCTGCCTGGACACGGCCTGCGTCCCCTGCTCAAACCTGCCCACCCCGTCGCTCCAGGATGAGGCTGGCGGGCTTCCCTGCGGAGCAGGTGGGCTCTGTCACCTCTCTCCAGCCCCACCCTGCTCTGCGCCCTGCTTTCAACCCTGCTCGTGCCAAACAGGCGGCTCGCCGGATCCTGCCCCAGGCCTGTGTTCCCGCAGGCTCCTCCTCCCAGAACGCAACCCCGTCCCCACGGGTCAAAGCCTACGCCGCCCATCTGTTCCCGCCTCTAGGAAGTTTCCCGTTCCTCCTCGCCCTTCTGAAGCCCAGTGACCCTTTCTCTGTCCCTCTCCTCTCCTCTGCCATTGACTAATTCAATTCTAGTCATCAGAGGCCCTGTTCTTTGCTGGATCCCAAGCTCCTAGAGCAGTGGCATCTCTTAGAGTGGAGACCTTCCGCTGACATCTGTCCAGTCGCTGCCCCTGGAGCTGGGCCTGCCTGCCTTGCTTTGCCGGGACAGTCGAGGGCATGGGCGGGGGCTGCTCTTTAGCAGTGACAGTCCCAGCCTCCCTGGGCCAGGCACTGTGCTCGGTGCTCACCTGGAGTGTCACACTCAGTCCTTAACTAACCACGAGGTAGCTGCAGTTATTCTTCCATTTCACAGATGAAGTAATGGAGCCAGAGAGGGGAAGGTGCTGGCCTTGGGTGACGTATAAGGGAGTGACAGAGCCCAGTTCCAAATGCAGGGCATACCAGCCACGGCGCTGAGCCACCCGGCTGGAGAAAGGAAGGTGATGGAGCATTTCACATCCTTCTCAACCCCCACCCCTGCCCAGCCCCTGTCCTTAGGCCTTGGACAAGACTTTGCCTCTCTGAGTCCCCAGTTTCCATATCTCTAAAACGGGAATAATACATAGACCTTCCCCCCGGAGGTGTTGTGAAGATTGGATGAGATGACCCATATAAGGCCAGAGGCTTCTCCTATCGCCCCTGGGGAGGAGTGGGTACCTGGGAAAGGGGCAGGGAGAAGGGCACTCCAAACTGAGGGCCCAGCTTGTGCAACAGCATGGAGAGAGGGAGAACAGGTGTGTTTGCGCTCACTCAGCGAGTGCTTGTTGGAGGTAATAGGAGGCCTTTCATTGCCTGAGCCTCAGTTTCCTCCTCTATAAAATGGGTACAGTATCGCTCACCTCCCCTATTGCTGGGGGCGATTAAATGAAGTAATTTATGTGAAGTTCAGGACAGGGCCCCACACAGAAGGCTTTGGAGGCTTCGGATGCATGAGAGTTGAGCCCCATGGGGGAGCGGAAGCGGGCTTTGGGGGAAAACCAGGTTCTGTGGCAGCAGCTTCCCAGGCCTGGGTCAACCCTCTCTCCCCAGCCTTCCCAAGGCTGGTAGGGGTGGCAGAGAGCCCGCCATGGAGCTGGATGGAGGGTCTCCCCCCAGAGCCCCAAAGGCAGCCTGTGCCTCCGGCCCCTGTGCCTCCCCTCCCTTGCCTTTCTGCTCCACACAAGAGCACGAACACAGAGCTTAATCCCCATTGCCTCTGAGCACACCCAGCCCGATGCACAGCTCAGCAAATATTGGACTTTATTAATTTAATTTAATTAAACTTTATTAACCTTTATTAAAAATAAATCCTCATTAAAATTCTCATTCCCGTCTCTGGCAAAGGCAGAGGTGGGGCCCTGCCTCCCCTCCTCTCATTAAATGTCACCCGAAGAGATGCAGGCCTCAGGGACCAGAGCCTGGGACATGGAGCCAGGGCTGGAGATGGAGGGGCACGAAGAGGTGTCTGCATGTCGGGGGGAGCTGAAAACCAGGGTGGGGGTGGGGGGCCAGCATGGGATTCCGCCCAGAGCACAGCAGGCCCAGCCAGGGCTGGGTGGACAGGGTCCAAGGGATGCAGCCGTCCCCAGAGGAGCAGGTCTGGGCAGGCCATGGGGCACTGGGTGTACGGATGTGATGGCAAATCTCGTGGTCCCAGTCCCCCTCCCCCTGAGAGGGACAAAAAAATGCATTATTAGAAATTGGGATAAGCGCCACGAGGGGAAAGAAAAGCATCACAGGAAACATCGAGTGGGGTGCTGACACAGAAACAGACCAGAAGGCTGTCGAGGCGTGAAGTGGGGCCCAGAGGCGGCCGAGTTTGCCTATTGGAGGAGGGAAGGCGGGAGCCTCGAGAGCAGGAGGGCGCTGGAGCCAAGCCCGGAGAGGCCAGAGGGGCCAGGGCTGGGGCAAGGGGCTCAGGTTTTATCCTGAGGATCGTGCAAATCCATGTAACGGCAGCAGGCAGGGGATGGCTCACCGGATGCGTATGGTGGATGGTTCACACCAACTGCTGTGAAGAGGGGGCACACTGGGGAAAAGGGGAGCAAGAAGAAGCTGTTCAGAAAGAGAGAAATGCCTGGGGTTTGGGC
Organism: Choloepus didactylus; assembly: GCF_015220235.1. Lineage (NCBI taxonomy): Eukaryota > Metazoa > Chordata > Mammalia > Pilosa > Megalonychidae > Choloepus > Choloepus didactylus. Next base: position 95,663,818 of record NC_051316.1, read on the forward strand.
TGTGGTGGCGGCAGAAGGGATTGAAGGCTGACAGTTGTAGAGATGTTTTAGAGGAGACTCAACAGGACACACCTGTGTATTCATTCATTCATTCACTCATTCATCCAGCAAGCTTGCTGCCAGGCACCAGGGAGAGAACTCTAAGCAAGACTGACGAGATCCCGGCCCTCAAGGAGCTTATGGTCCAGTGGGAGAAACAGATAACAAATGAAGAAATAAAAATAATTATCAACTATGACAAGTTGCAGGAAGGGGTGATGCAGCAGAGAATAATGATGGGGGGGGCAGGTGCCTCCTACAGCTAAAGGGAAGGGCATGGTGTCTCTGAGGAAGAGACCGTTAAACTGAGACCTGAAGCTCTAGAAAGATCCTGCCAGTGCACAGGCCTGCATGGACATTGCTGGGCGCCACCCAGGACCTCCTCAAGACCAGGTGCCAGCACGGTGCTCCATAACGACAGCTGTGGCCAACACTGATGTTTTCGCTGTTACCCTGCTACACCAACTGGCCCCCCAGCCTTGGTTAGTATGCCTGGTTAAAAACACATTTTTCTAAAATTGTCATTGACAGAGAAAAAATACATTTGCCAAACAAGTCCTCTGCAGAGCAGCCCCTGGTGACCATGCCCTGAGCGGCTGTGTATGGGGCTTGGGGGATGGATTCCCCCAACCCCGTCAGAGAAGAGGCAGCAGCCCGGCTCCCGGCCGGCTTTCTCCCCGACTCTGCACCTCAAGCGCTCTCCCTCTGCTTCCCTCTCCAAGGGAGTTTCATCTCTCTCTCCCCACCTCCAGGTCTCTGCTTCTCCGAGTTCCCCAGCGGAAGGCGGCTCCTGGCAGATGCCAAGGCGGTGTCCTCAGTGCAGGGAAGAGCAGAGACGGCCGGCATGTCGCCGCCCCGTGCAGATTCCCAGGAGAGAAGCGCGTTGGCTCAGGGAAACCAGATGCCCAGGCCTGGACCAATCAGCTAAGGCCGGGGTGGAGTCACGTGGAACCAGCATGGCGGGCAGGGGCCGCTGCCAGGCGGCTGGGAGGGTTTTCCGCAGTGAGGGGCTTACAGTTCCCTAATTACGTTTCTGAAGTTTAACAGTAAACGCCCTGCCTGAAGAGGGAGCGTCTTGTTCCTGGAGGGGTGGGAGTTCGGCTGACTGACCTCCTGACTGGGATTTTTTAGAGCGTCTCTAGGTCTGGGGTGTCTTCTCCCTGCTCTTTGTTGGGTCCCACCTGGCACAAGGGGGGCAGGTGGGAGCAATGGCCATGGAGGAAGCAGTTTTCACTTTTGCCTCCAGAAGGCCCTGTGAGGGCGTCAGTCAGTGCTGGCCTCTCTTAACAAGAGTTCCTAAAATCTGGACCACACCAGGAAAAGAAGGCCCTGTGCAGCCTTGTGGAGAGGCCTAGTCCAGGACCCCCCCATCCTGGGCAGGGAGTATCACCCGCACACAGGGGCAGAGGTGCCGGTGCCCTCGGAGGCTTCCACGAGCACGTGTGCAGGACCCACACGCAAACACAGAGCCTGGCCAGAAGCTTCTCACATGCCTGTGGACAATGCACACCTCCAGGCCATGGGAGCATGCACAGGCAAGCCCAAGGGCACAGCCAGAAACACAGGTGCCCAGTGCCCCGGGGAAAACGCCGTCTCTCTGGCACAGTCCCCCCATTCTGCAGGGCAGTTCCTGCCCACAGAAAGGCCACCTGGAGACGCCTTTCTCTCTGGAGGGAATTGTTCTCTCAAGGCAGTCAGCAACCTCCCTTCTCTTCCTGCAGGAGTAGACAAGCTGGGGGGATCTGGCTGGACAAGCTTGAGCTGTGGGATCACCCACAGACCCTTCTCCGGGCTGCTGTTTCCTCATCTGCCCATGGCCACACCAACTCCCGGAGTGTGAGGGGGGAAATGAGGATGGGGTGGGCACAAATGAGGGGCCGTGAGGCAGTGCCTGGGTCGTGCTCCCTTTCTCCTGCTGACAAGTGGAGCTGGCCGCATTTGGGATGACCCCTGGGCTGGGATGAGGGCAGGAGGTCAGAGTGGCTCCTTGCCAGTACCCCCCTTAAGAGCCCAGCTTTCAGAGGCCCCAGGCTCCACAATCTCCCACAATCCTGGCTGCCATAGAAAATAGGTCATTGGCATAATCCTGGCCAAATTGGCCTCTTGCAGTACAGCTAGGCTGTGCTCCCTGGGCCTAATTATCCCATATTTGGTCAACACGCCATTAACAGCGCCTCGGATGTTAATAACAGTTTCATGAAAAAGTCGGTGTAATTTATGAGATCAACACTGGTTAGCAAAATTAATAAATATTTCATTCAGTGAGATTTATCCCTGTGTGCTCCCGACAGGTGGACTGCAGGCCCTTGGGCAGCCCCGGGGAGCCGGCAGTCAGGGGAGAGGAAGGCTCAGCTCTCACATGGGCCAATAAACATTTACCTCAAATCCTATCGCCATAAATCCGCAGGCTGGACGAGGGAGTCCAGTAAAACCTGACTTAACATTATGTTGGGGCCATTAACAATATTTATATAGATGTCACTTCAGGGAGGGTTAGTCGCCAGGCGGGGCCCAGTGGCCGTGACGGAGCGAGCTCGGGGTCCTCTGGGGAGGGGGTTCCCAGGGAGGCCCAGGGCAGCCGGTGAGCCCCAGATTGGCTCTTGGGCCCCTCCGGGGTTGGCATTTCTCAACTACATGAACTGGGGCAAGTTTTTCTACCTTTCAAAGCCTCAATTTCCTCATCTGTCAAATGGGAGTATTAGCAACAGCCAGGTCTGGGCTGTTGAGAGCATTAAGTCACATAACACAAATTAAGGCCCTTGCACATAGTAAGCACTTAATAAAAGGACACTGCTATGATAATAGTTATCACTAGTGGCAGCCAGGGGACTCAGCCCTCTGCCCTGACAGAGCAGCTCTGTTGGGTATACTCAGCCTCCGTAATTATCTATAATCCAAAAGGAGAAACTGGGGCTCAGAAAGGAGAAGTGACTTGCCCAGGGGAAGCCAGCCAGGATGTGGGGCAGCAGGACCCGAGCCCGGGTGTGTCCTGGGCTGGACTTGAGGCCCTGCTGGGCCCCATCCAGCAGCCCGGAAAATGCTGCTCTGCTGCTCTTTGCCCTCCTACCAGCCAACTGGGAGACCTGGACAAACAGAGCCAGGCCCAAGGGGAAGCCAGAGCCTGTTGTAGTTAGAGAACTTTCCAGGAGAACCAATTAGTTTTCCATGGGGAACTTTCCACCAGGCATTGATTTTCCCTCTCCCCGCCTGGGGTGGATTTGATTTGCGAGGGGAAGCTCTTCCAAGAGGCAGAAGTGATTGTGTGAAATAAAAGTGCCAAATGTTGACGGACTCATTTGCTGCCGATGCCAGAGCTTAGCTAGTGGGAGCGGTGGGGGTGGGGGCATGGAGAGCTGTGGGGACGGGAGTGGGGCAGGAGTAGAGGCCGGGGCAGGGAAGGCCCCTCTGCTTGCAGCTCCTCTGCACCTTGGCATGGTGTCACGCTTCCACACCTATGGCCTTGAGGCAGCAGCACAAGACAAATGCCAGCACTGGTCCAGCTCCCACTGGAGGCAGATAGCTGGTGGATTTGCCCCCTTATCCATCCACAAAGCTTCATTAAACCCCACACTCAACATGGGGCCCACAGAACCCAGGTGCCTGGGCGAGGCTGGGCCCTTCTATCCTCCAGCATCCTGCTGCCTACTCATTTGACATCATTGAGCCTCTGCCCTTATCTCACATTATTAAACTTCTATCCTCATAACAAACCTGAGGGGGGTGGGGTACAGGGCCTGGTTCATAAAGAATGCTCAATATATGTTGGTGAAGGTTTAATTATCCCCATTTTACAGAAGAAGAAACTGAGGCTTATAAGGATTGAGTGACTGGCTTAGGAAGAGGCAGAGCCAGAACTCAACCCTGTCTGATTCCAAATCCCCAGGCTTTGTGCTGGACCTGAGTGGGGGTGGGGGTAGAGGAGGGGCTTGAAGGGAAGACAAAGCTGACAGGGGCCCCACACCATCAGCCCCCAGAACACAGGGTGGTGATGGAGATGAAAGAATCTGAAGATCTATTCTCCATGCTTTTGCAGAATCATTCATTCACTCATTCATTCATTCATTTAGCATTCCAGCAATTTCATTCATCAAACATTTATTGATCTGCTGTGTGCCAAGAACTCTTCTAGGCATTGGGGGATACAGCAGTGAATAAAGCTGACATTCTAATGGGGAGACAGACATTAAACAAAACAAATAAAAAATGTATACTCTGCCAGACGGTGATAGGGTGGTAAGTGAAGATCAGGCAGGGAAGTGGAGGAGGGAGTTGTGGGCCTGGGTGTGTGTGTGTGTGTGCGTGTGTATGCAGTGCTTAACAGGAAATTCGAGTGATCCTCACTGGGAAAGTGGGAGCTGAGCAGAGACCTCAAAGAGGGAAGGGAGTGAGCTGTGCCCATAGCTGGGGGAAGGGAGTTCCAGGCAGAGGGAAGGGCAAGCGCGGAGGCGAGGAGGCTGGTGTGGCTTGCGGGGAGGAGACGAAGGGCAGAGGAGAGGAGGCCCCACAGAGGCCCTAAAGGACTGGGGCTTTCACCTCGAGAGGCAGGGAGGCCACTGGAGAGCTGTGAGAAGAGAGCTGGCTTAGGTTTTAAAGGGAGCCCTCAGGCTACTGAGTGGAGAAGGATGAGGGGGCACAGACGGAAGCAGGGAGATGAGTTTAGGAGGCTTTTGCAATGGCCCCGGCAAAGGACAATGGTGGCTTGGGCCAGGAAGTGGGTGGTGAGAAGAGGTTCATTGTGGTGTATTTCGAAGGTGGAGCTCAGCAGGGTTTCCTAATGGCTTGGACTTGGAGATGCAAGGGAGTGGCCTAAGGAAACTGGGGTTCAGAAAGTGCATGGGGCCCCGTGAGGGCTGGAGGCTGGCGGGAGCCAGGCCCACAGAGGGAGCAGTAGCGCCGTAGGCAGGAGAGTGGGCTCCAGGGTCCCCGCCCAGGTCCCATCATTTTTTAAGAATGAGGGTGGGGGTGGGACTCTGTACCCAGGAGATGCCCCCACACCTGGAAGGGAAACAACCCTGATTGAGCTCCTTCTCCATGCCAGGCACCATGCTTGGCCCTCACTCAACCTTCACAACAACCTTGGAGGGAAGAGTTTTGAATCCAATTTTACATTAGAAAAATCTGAGACTCAGAGAGGGTAAATGACTTGCCTGAGGTCACACAGCACGTAAGTGGCAGGGCTGGGATTTGAACCTGTGTCTGCTGGACTCAGGGCTGGTACTCTTCCTCTGTGGACCCCATGTGGAAGATGAGGAAAGTCAGAAAGTCCAACTTGGCAACTCACTTTCTGTGTGTCCTTGGGCTTTCCCTGCCTCTCTCTGGGCCCCAGGCTTCCAATCTGTATCAGGAGAGGGTTGGACCCTCTAAGTTCCCTTTCTCTCTGACCTGGAGGTGCTCTAGGAGGGTTTTCCCAGGATGGGGAGAGGAGCAAAAGTGCCCCCCACCCCGTGTGGCTTGTCTGCTTCCCACCTGCCCCATTACTACTCCAAGCTCCAGGGACCCAGTGGTGAAAGTGGAGAGGGGCAGGGTGGCCACACTGAGAGGGGCCAGAGTGGTAGGTAGGCCATCTGGGTTTATGACCCCCTTATTGGATTCCTGGCCTCATCCCCAAGATGGGGATAAGGGGGCAGGGGGCCTTCTGGTCTGACCTCTATGGCCACATGGATGATAGGTGAGGTAGTGGGAAACGAAGCCGGAGGAGTGGGCAGGGGCTCCAGTGCCCAGCTAAGGAGCCCACCTTTATCCTGTGGGCACTGGGGAGCCATGGAAGGCTTCTGAGCAAGGCCATGAGGGTCATCTGAGCATTCCACAGAATCTCCACTGGCCACTGTGAGGAGGGAGATTGAGGGGGCTGGACCAGCATGGGGCACTGGGTGAGAGGATGTGGGGGTGGGGGGCAGCTCTTCAAGAAGGCTGGTACATGACACAGGAAAAGAAAACGGGACGGAACTTGGGTGGGGCAGGGGTTGACAACAGCAATGGGATAACATGAGGAGGGAGGGCCTGGTTCCCATAGACGTATATGTGGCCCTTGACCTTCCACTCTGACAGCCTCCCCAGAGCCCCTGCACCACTGCTCCTCCGAGGCTCTGTGTGTCCAACCCTGGCCTGCCTCCGGCCCTTTGTGCAGATCGGGCCAGATCCCAGGGCTTCTGAGCACCAATCCAACACGAGGATGTTCCTACCAATGGTGGCTAAGAATTATTGGCAGGCCAAGGTTCGCAGAGCTGTAGGCGCTGGGATCTCCCGGCCCACAGGCAACGGGCTGAGGGTAATTTACAATTCAGTGGAGGCTCTGGGGAGAGATTCTTGCCACTGGGTCCTGACAAGGAGGCCTCTTGGGATGTGCTGTGCATCCTTGGCCAAGTCACTGCCCCTCTCTGTGTCTGGGCCTATTGTGCCCCTGCTGTACAGCAAGAGAGTTGGACTATTTTTTGAGCACTTACTATGTGTGGGGAATGCTACCTGCATCATCTCTTCAACTCACACACACACACACACACACACATACACACACACATACACACACACATCCTGAGAGCTAGAAAGGAACCTCTCCCCTACTTCACAGGAGTGGAAATGGTGAGTGAGAGAGGCCAGGTCCCCACCAGAGGAAGGTGGCAGAGCCAGGATAATAGCCGGGTTCTGGGGTGCTGGGGGCTGTCGCATACCCTGCACTGGGGAAGGTGGGTGCCAGTCCAGACCCAGGCTGCACAGGGCAGAGCTACCAGTGCCCTTTGGCTACACCTGCCCTGGAATCGCGACTGTGACCTCTGGGGCGACAAGAACACAGTCCCTTCAGCTGGTGTGAATGCTGAGCGGGATCCGGTGCCTTGCACAGGGTCAACGCCACCCGGTGGGAGCCCTGTGTGCTCTCAGCCTGGCTCTGCCACGAGTCCCCTGGTCTGTCCTCAAACCTCCCACCCCGACTTGAGGATGCCATGGAGCAGTGAGAACCCCGGCCCAGCCTTTGTGGCCATGCAGACCCGAGGGAGAGCCTTGCTCTGCCGTGTGCTCCTCTCTGAGCCTCGGTTTTCCCCCTGTGCAATGGGCTTTCCACTTTTCAGCCAGTTTGGGGCCAGTTTGAAGGGCTTTCACCCTATGAGTAAACAACAGATAAAGGTCTAGCCCACACTGAGCTGACATTCTAGCAAAGGAGATAGAAAATAAACAAATGTAAGAGGTGATTAAATTATATACCATGTTAGTGGTAACAAAAGGGTAAGGAGAGCAAGATAAAGGGGACGGGGCAGGTGACAGGATTAAATAAGGTGCCAGGGCATCAGAGTGATGACATCGGAGCAGAGACTAGGAGGCGGTGTGGGAGGGGACCACACAGGTACCTGTGGAAGATCAGCCCAGACAGAGTGAAACGCAGGTGCACAGGCCCTGCAGTGGAGTGTGCCCTGCGCCGTGGTCTAGGAGCGGGAAGCAGGCCCGTGAGCTGGGAGAGGGCAGGACGGAGGTGGCAGGGGGGGCAGAGCCCGTTGCACTTTGGGCTCACAGACAAAGGGTGTGGAAGGCAGGGCAGCGGCAAGGAGTTGTGAATGAACACACCTCAAGCATTTAGTACATTGCCTGGCACATAGTAAGTGCTCAATTAATCAGAGTTATGATGATTGCTGCTTGTAATTAGATGAGTCCTAACCCCATTTTTTGCATGGGGGTGTCTTCAGGTCTCATCCTGTGGGCAGGAGCTCTATTTGAACAACCCAGCCTGCCCTCCACTAGGCCGGGGGCTAGGGCCCCTTCTCTGCCTCTCTTCTAGGGTTTCTCAGGCCCGGGGAAGTTTGGGGAGTGAGGGGTGGGGCCACAGTCACAATGGCATTAAATCAGACACCTGGTTCCGGAAGAACTCGCACCAAGTTGTTAATACCTTTATTATGGGCTGAAATGTATTCACGATATTAAAAGACATCCCGTTTCTGCCCCCCGTGTCACATCTGAGATGTAGCGTAGATAAATGATATATCACTGCACGAGATCTACCAAAACCATTAGTAACCATGACATTTTGACGTCAGATTTTAAAAAATTCCTAAGTAATCTTTTTGATTTATGAAATGCTGTCTGGGTTCATCGAGAGAGATCTCAGATTTATCACCGCCTGGTTAGAATTATTAATGATTTTCAATTTGTAAATCTGAAGTCGAGAAAGTCTGTGGGCTCTGGGCGAAAACTCCCGCCTATGAAGGCCTGGTCTCTCCTCCAGCCAGAGTTCAGCTCGCAGAGAGATGGTCTCTTCTCCCCAGTATTCTGTACACTTGACATCGTCTCCCAGCAAACATTGTCTGTCTGCAGCATGCAGGACTGCAGAGGGATCAGCTGCAGGACCTGCTGTGGGCAGAGGGGTCTGTTCCACTTCACAGAGGAAATGCCCCCTGCCCCCAGCACACACGCACTCCTGGTCCTTGGGCCTGGAAAGTGGCTTCAGGTGCTTTGGACAGAGGTGATCAGTAGTACCAAGCCCAGGACAGCAGACAGGCCACCCCCTTGTGTCTCGGATCACTCCTCAACACAGCTGCAGGCCGCTCACACCACTGAAAAGCCTGGGCAGCCCACCTTGCCCAGGTCAGTGGCCTTGCAGGCCCCAACACTGCCACTTCTCTGTCTCATATCAACAGAGACCCCCCCACCCTGCCTGTCAGTCCCATCCACCCCTTTCAAAGCTTTCACCTGTCCCCCAGTTCCAGAAACAACTGGAAGGAAGCTGAGCAGATGGCAGAAAACAGCATTCTTGGGCCCCCAGACCTAAGGTCTTGTTCCCATGGGTTTCCACCCAGACCCCGCGTGGGACTCACCATTCCAACCCATGCCCCAGCCCCCCCGGGCTCGGACCCTGTGCCCATAGCACCCCCAGCCCCAGGGCTGAGGGTTGGAATCATCGGGGGAGTTTTACAAATGCCGATGCCCAAGCTGCCCCCAGACTCACCGAATCGGGACGGCCAGCAGGTTCCAGTGTGCGGCAAGGTGGAGAACAGAGCCCCTGTTCCACCACCAGTGCCCTTCCCTGTCCCTGCAGCTGCTGCCCAATGCAGACCTCACCGTTTCTCTCCAGGGCCGGTGAGGTGTCCCTGCCTCCTCTCACCTCCTCTGGTTCGTCATCTGCCAGACCGTGGAAGCCCACCCGACTGTGCCACTCCCCTGCTTACACCCTCTGTGTCTCCCGTAGCGCTCAGGAGGAAGGCAAGCTTTCCGCCTGGCTCCCACCGAGGTCTAGAGAGGGCCAGGGGCTGTGTGAGGTCACCCAGACCTGGAATCCCCCTCCCAGGCCCAAAGGAGCCAGAGCCTGGCTCCCGAGTGCCCCCACTTTCTTAGGTAGGGAGGAAGGACCCATGGTGGGGGCTCATTGGGGTGCAAGGCTCACCTGCCACTCAACAGGGCTCTGGGGCAGGGGGACAACAGGTGAGGGGCAAGGGGGATGAGCCACGAAGCCTCTCTGAGCCTCAGTTTCCTGATCCAAAAGATGGCAAGAACGAAATTGCTGACCCCTGGATTTGCTGGAGGATTTGAGCCTCTCTCACACGGGCAGAATGCAGTGTGGTGCAGACCCCGGAGCACCCAGGAATGGGTAGTGTTGATGTGTGGGCTGGGGTGGGCAATGACAGCACCCGAGGCCACGCTTAACAGTTTCATCCCACATTGGGTTCAAGTCCCCGATGCACAATTTACTGGCCGTGACCTTGCTTTCTCTGGGTCTCAATTTCCCGGATACTCAGGCCTTTCCTCCCGCAGCCCCTCACGCTGGGCACCCACCCACACCCCTCTCTGTGAGGACGTGACCTGGCAGCAAACTCGCCTCCTAATAACCCACCCTGGCCAGAGTCCCCAGAGTAATGATACCATGACAGAGAAAAATATGTTGTCAACCACATTTATTTTTGATACACAATTCAAAGGGAAAATTGAAACCATGTTTCTATAAGGTTCAGAGGCTAGAAGGTGAGTTTTCAGTAAATGCGGGGAGACAGGTCGGTAGCACCCCTGCCTCTACCCCTGGCTGGCAGGTGAGGGTTCAGGGGCAGCAGTGAAATGGGGAGGTCAAGGCAGGGAAGTGAACAGATGGAGGGACAAACCCGCTGGACAGCCATGGAAAGCCGAAAAGGGGTGGAACTAGGCAGGGTAGACCAAGGATGGCAAAGGGGGTGTTCCAGCTCCAAGTGGGAGTGGGGGTGGGCGACGGGGCGGTCGGCAGTAGAGAGGGGCCTGCTGGGCTCCATGCCCCGTGCCCGGTCCAGATGAGCTCGCAGTTAGTAGCTACTGAATGAACACATGCAGGAAAGAATGGACCGACAGGGGGTGCAGGCTACCTAAGTGCCAATGTCAGTAAAGGAGACCTCATTATTCCCATTTCCCGGATGAGAAAACTGAGGCTGTGAGGGCACAAGTCTGAGATGCAGAGGAGCCTGGTGAGAACCCTGCCTCCAGGCTCTGTCCTCGAGGTTCAGACCTCTGACCTCTGATCTGGCCACTGGAAGGCCTTTGGGACACTGGGCAGGGAGCCCCACTTGTGGTCCCCCAACTTGCCCAGCAAGCACAACCCCCAGAGGTTTCTCAGGGATTCCCCCAGCACAAGGAGGTAGAGGTGCTTAGTTAACCCAGCGTCACACATGTGGTCCCACCCACTTGCTCACAGAATCTGTCACACACACACACTCCCCACCACACCCTCCTGCATTCAAGTACATCCCTCAAGCGCTAACAGAGCCCACCACCAGCTCCTCCAGCCATTCCCCTCTACTCCCCAGGGCTGGGACTCCTTGCTGCCTGCTTCCCACAGAGTTGCAGCCTCCCCACCCTACCCGTCCTGCAGGACCTTCTTCCTAGCTCTTTGAAGTCCTTGGGGGAATTGGAATCTCATACTCCACCCATTCTGGGCCCACCCACTGCTGTCACCTCCAAGAGTCAGCCCTCCGTGTCCACCCTGCTATGCCCACAGCCCCAGGTCCAGGGATTGATTTCCCCTCTGCCCTGGTTCCTCTCTGCCAGGAGATAACTCACCTTGGCAGGAAGTTGCCACCTTTGGCAGCCCTCCCTCAGTTTCCCCAGAGGACTCCAGGTCAGTTCTCTTCAGTGGCTGAAAAGCAAAATGCCTCTGTGGCCAAGACAAGAAGACTGGCTGGGGAAACCACAAGGTCAGCCCACCCAGTTGAGGCTGGAGGTGTGAACACACAAAAGCTCCAAACTGGGCAGCTGGGTGTCTTTCTTCAACGGTCTCTGGTAGCAGGGGTCTAGGCACGGAGAACACAGACAGACAGACTCATCCAGAGCTACAGATCCCTCAGGTACATGTGGCTGTTGGAAGATGGGATGGGGGGTTGTGGTAGGCAGAATTTGTTACAGCAGCAATAGAAAACGAATACATATTTTGATTCTTCAAAGAAGGGTGCTGCTATACTCAATACCTAAAAAAGGGGAAGTGGTTTTGGAATTGAACAGTGGGCAGAAGTTGGAAAACTCTTGAGGCGCATGATAGAAAAAGCCTAGATTACCTTGAGTAGATCTTGAGTAGAAATATGGATGTTAAAGGAGCCTTAAAGGAGCCGCTAGTGAGGGCTCAGAAGGAAATAAGGAGCATGTTATTGGAAACTGGAGGAAAGAGGATCTTTGTGATACAGTCACCGAAAGCTTAGCAAAATTGCATCCTGCAGTTATGTGGAAAGCAAAATTTGTAAACGATTAAATTGTACCTTTAGCTGAAGAGCTTTCCAAGAAAAGCTTTGAAGGTGCAACTGAGTTTCTTCTTGTTGCTTATAGTAAAATAGAGAGGGAAGAGAGCAACTGAGGAAAGAACTGTTAAATAAAACTAACCGGGACCTGATGATTTGGGAAATTCTCAGCCTATTCAGATTGCAAAAGATGCTAACATTAAGAGAGTTACTGTCAGGAAAGGGTGCTCTAGAAAACAAGGGGGTGCTAAATGCCTCAGAAAGATCAACAGATCTCAATATTAAACATGTGACCCATAGAGACCCTCGGCCATCTCAGCAGAAGCCAAGGACACGGATGGGATTATCTAGGAAAGACGTGTGGAGGCGCCTCTTGTCTAATGGAGAGGATCCCCACACATACACGTGAGACCCACAAAACTTTGGAGAACGTTAGGACAGCAGAAACGCTGCCAACTTGGAACAAAAGGGACAAGGAGAATATGAAATGAAAGAAGGCTGTTGAGTCCTCAAGATTCTACTAGCAGAAAACAGTCTGATGAAACTGCTCCACTGAAGACATGTGCCACCCTTCATGACAAAGGAGGAACAACTTGAGGGCAGAGCCTGGATCCCAGAGGGTAGAGCTATAAACCGCAGTTACTCCGGGCCTCGAAACCAATGGGGATTGCCCCGCTGGATTTTGAAATTGCCTGGGATTGATGGCTCCTTTCGTCCTTTTCTTCTTTTTTTCTCCTTTTTGAATCAAAATGTCTATCATGATAGCCTGACCCATCATTGTATCTTTAGAGCAGATAACTTGTTTCTGGAGTTTTGTGTGTTCACAGATGGAAGGAATTAAACCCAAGGATGGATTGTACCCAGCGCCTCACCCACACCTGATTTAGATGATGACATCAGGTACTTTTGAGCTGATGAGGCTTAGGTGAGATTTTAGTTTTGAGTTGATGTTGTGATGGGTTAAGACTTTTGATGCTGTGATGGGATTGGGTGAATGCATTTTGCATGTGGGATAGATGTGAATTTTGGGGGCCAGGGGATAAACTGTTCTAGGCAGTATATGGTCCCCCGAAGAGTGTACACACATTATAATCCCTGGAACCTGAGGATAAGGATATGTTCGGTTACCTAGCAAAGGAGAATTAAAATTGTAGATGGAATTCAAGTTGTTGATCAGCTGGATTTGATGGGAAATTATACTAGATTTTCCAGGTAGGCCCAGTACAATCCAAGTGTCCCTTATAAAGTGGAAGAGAGAAGCAGAAGAAGTACAACCAGAGAGTTAGCAGTGTAAGAAGGACTCAGCCCAATGTTGCTGGCTTTGAAGATAGAGAAGTTAGGTCATGAGCCATGAAAGGTAGGAAGCCTCTAGAAGCTGGAAAAGGCAAGGAAACAGATTGTTCTCTAAAGCCTTTAGAAGGAACACAACCCTGCTAACACCTTGTTTTAGCTCATGGGACCCATTTTGGACTTCTGACCGCGAGAACCATAAGATAATTAATTTGTGTACTTTAAGTTTGTGCTAATTTGTTACAGAAGCAATAGAAAATTAATACAGAGGTTGAATATTATTACTACTACTACTATTATTATTATCCCACATTTTTCAAGTGCTTCCTATGAGACAGGGTCTATGGTAAGTCTTTCCATGCACTACCTCATAAAAATCTCTCAACAGCCCTGAGAGGTGAATATAATACTGTCACATTGAAAAAACAGGTTCACAGCAAGGTCATAAGGCTGTAAGGGTTTGGATCTAGCCTGCGTTTTCTACCTGGCGGAAAGACAACGTGTGATGGTTAGGTTCATGTGTCAACTTGGCCAAGTGATGGTGCCCAGGTGTCTGGTTGAGCAAGCACTGGCCTAACCGTTGCTGCGAGGACGTTTGTGGCTGGTTAATAAACCAACACGTTGGTTTATTAAATCATCAGTCAGTTGGCTGCAGCTGTGACTGATGATGTCAATGAAGGGCATGTCTTCCACAATGAGAGAATGCAATCAGCTGGATTTAATCCAATCAGCTGAAGACTTTTAAGCAAGACAGATAGAGGACCTTCACTTCTTCTTAGGCTGACCACTGAAGCATTTCCTGAGGAGTTCATCGAAGTTGCCAGTTCATTTCCTGAGGAGCTCATCGAATACGTTCATCCAAGTTGCCAGTTCACTGCCTGAGGGGCTCATCAACCATCATTGGAGTTGCCAGTTTGCTGCCTGCCCTACGGAATTTGGACTCGTGCATCCCCACAGTTATGTGAGACACTTTTATAAATCTTATATTTATAGATATCTCTTGTTGATTCTATTTCCCTAGAGAGCCCTAACTAATACACAAGGGAAGGGCCAAAAATTTTGCAAAGAATGTACTCACACACATATAGACAGAGAAAGAAAGAGACTGGGAGGTGAGGAGGATGTAGTGTCAGGGAGACAAAGGAAGGTGAAGGATTCAGTGGTGGAGAAGTTCTAGGGGTGACCAAACCACAGAGTGAGTGACACATGGAGCAGAGATGGACAATACCTAGAGTTGAAATGGCTAAGAATTGGCAGTTGGATGGAAGTTTACATGGGCCTTGAAGTGTCACATTGTGATGAGTGGCTAGGGTGGAGAGACAGAGCCTGAGCTGGGGAGATGAAAAAAACAATGATGATGGTGGCGGTGATAATGATAGGAATGGTAGTGATGGCTGCGATTCTGCTGCTGCTAATAATGAAAATGATGACGATCGTGATGAAGATGGTGATGGGTGGTGAAGATGATGGTTGCAATGGTGGTGATGATACTGCGAGTGATGATGATGATTTTTCCAGGCTGCTATGACAAATACCACACTATGGGTTTTGACTTACTGACAGAAATTTGTTGGCTCATGATTTTTAGGCTAGAAGTCCAAAATCAGGATCTTGACAAGGCTTGCTTTTTCCTGGAGTCTGTAGTATTCTGGTGCTGACTGCCAGCAATCCTTGTCTTGCATCTCTGCCTCCCATCACATGGTAATCTCTTTCTCCTTTTGTCTATTCATCCAGTTTCCACTGAATTCCGGCTTTCCCTGTGACATTCTCCAACTTATTACTTCTGTTTTTTTCTCTTTATAATTCCTCCAACAGTGTGGGTTAAGACCCACCCCCATTCAGTTGGGCTCACCTGACTAAAGTGGTGATGTGGTGGTGGTGGAGATGGTGAAGGTGGTGATGTGGTGATGTGGAAGGTGGTGGTGGTGGTGGTAATAGTGGTGATGATGACTATGGCCATGACAGTGGTGGTGAGGATAAAGGGAAGTAATGACAATGATGATGATGGTGGTGGTGACAGTGATAATGACAGTAGTAGTAAGGCAACCTGCTTGAAAATTTACCCAAGTCAATGTCCCGTAGAAGATTAATTGTTCCATCTTTTGGCCAAAAATTTAGGTTCTTTAGGTTCTTAGTGTAGGGGCCTGATTGTCATCTCACAGGGGGAGTTAAATACCTTCTTGGCATTTCTGGAGCCACTCTGAACTTCTCCTCCCTCCCAGATCTTTGGTGGGTCATAAAGCCAAATAAGGAATGAAGGGGAATTTCCCCAAGGGGAGAGAGAACTTGGGGCTCAGCCCAAGACTGACCAGGGTCAGAGGGAGCGGAGAGCTCTCTGGAAGCAAGAACCACACTCAGACCACCCCGGGTTCTTGTGATGACGAGACCTGAGAGCTGCAGAGACTCCCCTGCAGTGGGGTCTGCAGTCAGGGGCTGGGCGGCCATAGTGAGAGTCACATCCAGAACCCCAAAGTGCAACAGGAAGATTTGATGACGAAGGTGCAGCAGCAGAGTTGTGGCGTCCACTGGCCAGAGAACCAGGAATCTTGAGTCCAGAACATCACACCTACCTGGGACTCTGGGGAGGCAGGAGGGAGCCCCCAAATGCCTGCAAGTAGACATCCAGGCCCATACTCCATTTAAGTCAGAAAAAGTAAAAAAAAAAGGGGGGGGGGCAGTTCTCACACCCCATGACTGAGGGGTGAGTATGCGTCGTTCCAGTCAGAAAACACCCACATTTCCTGAGCACCCACTGTGCCGGGCTATGTGTCATTTCCCTGGAGACTCACAGCACCTCTGGGAGAAAGGTGCCTGGGTTAGCCCACTTCACAGATGAGGAAACTGAGGCCTGGGAAGGTGACCTGGCCTGCACAGAAGCACGCAGCTGTTCCGCTGGGTGCCAATGCTCAAGCCCCTACACGCTTTGCTCAGGGGTCCTTATACTGGGGACACCGGCTTTATTGCTCTGGGGTCCTTAGATCCCGTGGGGGTCAGTCGAGGCCATGCCTCGTAGTCCCCAGAACTTCAGCAGCACAAGGGCAAGGGCTTGGGGTAAGTTTTGGTCTCTCCTGTATCTGCAGTGACTGGAATAAGGGCCTGGCACAGAGCTGGTGCTCAAAAAATTACTGACGAAGCAAATGAATCTCAAAGGCCCTTCCTGCCTTACCGTTCTAGGACAGGAACAAGCCCACAAGCCCACTTACACACGCCCCATAACAGACACGGGCGCCAGGAAACACATAGCCCCACACACAGACAAACACACTGTCACAACCCCCTCCCATGCACACCTGTGCGGCATAGTGTAAAAGGCCCACGGTGACACCGGCCGAGAAACACACAGTCGTCGTGCACGCGGGGACAGGCACACGACACAGCGTCCTCGTGGGCTTCACAAAGAGCTCACAGGGCTCATTCCTCACCATGGCGATGTGCCATGTATTGTTAGGTCGTTAGACATATATTCGGCTTTTGTGACCCACCGGGGCTGGGAGATCATATTCTGGGAGTCCTTATTTTTTTCCGTATTCATCACTGAATGCTTCAAAACTCTAATTTTGTTATAATGTGTGAATTAAGCAACTGTTTCGAACTGAGCGGGTGCCAGTGGGCCGGGCATATGGAGTGGGGGTGGCAACAACTGGCACAAAAGGCTGCTAAGTGGGGAGGGGGCAGGGGCTGGGAGGGGGTGGGCAGTGCAAGGCTTCCTGAACGGCAATCTATTTGGATGAGAAATGTGGACAAAATGGCTCCTGTGGTTATAAACACTTCCCCAAAAGAAGGTGCCTGGGCTGGGTGCCCTGGCCTCCCTAGGTCAGGACTGCTCATAAATGAGCACCCACTGTATGCAAAACGCTGAGCTCAACGATGTGTAAGCAAGACCTCATCCATTCCTCACACAGCCCTGTGAGGGGCTGTCCCCATTTTATAGATGGGGAAACTGAGGTACAGAGAGGGGAAAAGTGCCCAGATGACTCCAGAGGCTCAGCTCCTCCCACCCATCCCACCCCATCTGTCACATGCTGCCTGATGTGAGGGGCAAGCTGGCTTCCTGGGACAAGCCCCACAAACCTGGGTAGAATCATCCCTCTGCATTGCAACATTTACTGAGCCAAGTTTTGTGATGGCTGCTGCAGAGATAAGATCAAATCTCTGATCTGCCACCTCTCTCAGCCTCAGTGTCTTTACGTGTGTGAGGAGATCCCACCACCTCTAAGGCCCACGAGGCTTTGCTATGCTTCAGGCCCTTTTCTGTTAGGTTCATCTCCCTCAATTTTTTTTTTTTTTTTTAATGATCAAAAAACTTATATTTTTTGGACTCAGTTTAGATGACCCCAATTTTGTTGGCAACATCCAAAGCATCACAGTCAGGACCCAGTGGAACAGGTGCCTCCCTCTCTCCATCAGGCCTGATCAGGGTGTTGACCTTTGCCACATCAATGTCATAGTGCTTCTCACAGCCTGCTTGACCTGGGGCTTGTTGGCCTTGACATCCACAATGAACACAAGTGTGTGTTGTCTTCAGTCTTCTTCATGGTGACTCAGTGGTCAGGGGGAACTCGATGATGGCAGAGTTGTCAAGCTCGTTTCTCCTGGGGGCACTCTTCCGAGGATATTTGGGCTGTCTTCTGAGATGCGGCGTCTTGGGCCGCTGGAATGTGGATGAAGTGCGGATCTTTTTCTTGTGGCCGTGGACGCCTTTCAGTACCAGTACTGCCTTCTTGGCTTTCAAAGCCTTTGCTTTGGCTTCGGTTTTCGGAGGGGCAGGGGCTTCCTTCTTTGCTTTTGGCACCATCTTCGTGAAAATGGTTTCCAAAGCTGCTTCCCAAGGGCTTATACAACCAAATCTCCTCTCCTTCAATCTTCATAGCAACTTTACGAGGTGGGTATAATTGTCCCCACTGAGGAAACTGAGGCCCAGAAAGGCTAAGGGACACTGCCAAAGACAGAATAAGATTGGAGCTGTAGGATGGCCAACCCAAACTCTGAACTACCACTCCACAGTGCCTCCACCAGTGGTCAAGGCAATCAAATGAGGTGCTCCATAAATGTTTGCCCCTTCCTCTTATAACAAACCTGTGCGGGAGCCCAGGACTGGCCTCAGAGTAGGTGGCTGAAGATGTTTTTAAATGGCCAAGGGAGGGAGGAAGTCAGCATTTCAGCCCTCACCATCCTCACCCCTGATCCAAATCTCACTCATGCCCACAGCTCCCCAGAAAAGCTCAGCCACGTATGGTCATGCAAGCTGCACTCCGAACAAGGACACCAGTCTAGGGGGTGTGCGTAAGAGCTGAAATGCAGCCCACACTCTGCCTGCAATGCCGTGGGCCCTGGTGGGGGACTTTGCTTCATGCCCAAAGGCAGAGAGGCACTTTTTTCTAATGGGTACGCCTAGCGGGTGAAGACTTTTCTTAATTCACCAAAATCACGATATTAACCAAAGTGACCTCACGCATGTACCCAGGATGGCCAGGTTGGGGTTTTCCCCTCTCTGGGATTTAGTTAATTTATTGCCTCCTGCTAGTCCCTCCACAGAAGGCAAGGCTGGGCAGGGGGTCCCCAGGCCTGGCAAAGCCCCTTTGTCAGGGTTCAACTGTCTGAGGCATCTGCATGGCTCTGGCTCAGAAGTCCAAGGTCTGGTGTTGCTCTCTCCAAACTCTGGGCTCACCAGAGATTGGCAGTAAGGCCTGGCTCCTTGCCCCCAGCCCCAGCCCCCAACCCCCAGTCAGCACCAGGAAGGCTTTCCCAACTCACACCCTCCGTCCCAAAGCCTTTCACAATATCCGTGTCCCTACTTTCCGCCTCCACTCCCCTCCCTGAAACCGCTGCTTGTGGCAAGGTCCCTGCTGCCCTCCTTGTCCCGGAATCCAGTCCTTACCTCACCCAACTTCTTGGCAGCATTCCTGCTCTTGTTCTGCCTTCCCAACATGCACTGCTCCCCCGGCATGTGGCCACCACACACACACCTGCATTGTCTCCCACCACTTTCCTCAGCCTCCTCAGCCTCCTCAAAGGCTGTTTTCTCCCTCCACACACTCACACTGAGGACAACCATCAGTTGTGTGTCTTCCCTCATCATCAGTAGCATGTTTTGCCCAGAGACTCACTCAACATCTATCCTCCCTTGCTTTCCCAGCCTCCCTTGCAGCTAGAGGTGGTCACATGACACTTTCCTGGCCAATGAGACATAAGAGGAAGTTGCTGGTGAGAATCCTGCAAAAGCTTTTTAAAGGAACTGATTGGCTGTTCTTTGCCTACAGTCTTGGCTCCTTCCACCTTCTTCCTTTCCCCAAGGGGAGCCATGAGGCCTGGAGGGGCAGCAGCTACCCCAAGACCATGAGGTCTTCAGACCCCTTGCTCCCTTGATCCTCAGCAGCCTGTGAGGGAGGCAGGGTGGGTATCTGTGCTGGTTTGTATATATTATGTCCCCCAGAAGAAGCCATATTCTTTAATGCAATCTTTTGGGAGCAGATGTATTAGTACTGATTAAACTGGAACATTTGGAAGGTTATTTTCATGGAGATGTGACCCACCCAACTGTGGCTGATAACTCTGGTTAGATAATTTCCATGGAGGTGTGGCCCCACCCATTCCGTATGGACCTTGATTAGTTTACTAGAGCCCTATATAAGAGCTCAGACAGAAGGAGCTTGCTGCTGCAACTTACAGAGACATTTTGAAGACAGCTGTTGAAAGCAGAGTTTTGCTGACGCTTTGGAGGTACTAGCCTAGAGTTTGCCCCAAGAAGCTGATACAGAGACATTTTGGAGAACGCCATTTTGAAACGCAACCTGGGAGCAATCAGACGCCAGCCATGTGACTTCCCAGCCAATAGAGGTTTTCCAGATGCCAATAGCCTTTCTCCAGTGAAGGTACCCTATTGCTGATGCATTACCTTGGTCACTTTATGGCCTTAAGACTGTAACTGTGCAACCAAATAAACCCCTTTATAAAAGCCAGTCCATTTCTGGTGTTTTGCAAATGGCAGCATTTAGCAAACCAGAACAGTATCCTTGCCACCTTCCCACAGCTGAGGCTCAGCAGAGATGCAGGTGGTGGAGGGTTAAGCTCACCAGCTTGTAGTCAGGCACAGCAAGGTTGATCCTGGAGGCAGGAGCTTGGGCAGGAAGCTCCCCTTCTCTGTGCATGGTTTTCTCACCTGCAAAATGGGGCTAGTAAGTCCAAAAGAGAAGATGTTCACTAAGGACTTAGCCCAGGACTTGGTCATAAGAAATTATCTCTTATTGAATTACCTATGATCTAGCAATTCCACTTCTCAGTATATACCCAGAAGATTTGAAAGCAGTGACACGAACAGATGTGTACACCGATGTTCATAGCAGCACTGTTCACAATTGCCAAGAGATGGAAACAATCCAGGTGTCCTTCAACAGACAAGTGGATAGACAAAATGTGTTATATACTTATGATGGAAAACTACGCAGCAGTAAGAAGGAACAAGGTCCTGATACATATGACTACATGGATGAACCTTGAAGATAAAATGCTGAGTGAAATAAGTCAAACACAAAAGGAGAGATATTGTATGTTACCACTTCTATGAACTCCCTGAACAATGTAAAATCAATGTCTTATAATATGGAACATTGGGGACCTAGTGATAGAAGCTAGTGAGGGGGAATGATAATTAATATGTTCAGATATGTTAATGAGGGTGAATCCAAAGGTATGGGAATGTATAGGGGTGATGATTGTTTGTTAATTGGATTATAAGTGTCAGAGCAGTATTGAAAGCAAACAGGATTGAAAGGAGTTGTTTAAAGACATGTATCCCACAGATCTGCACTACACATATAGATAGGTGCTTTCATAATGTACTTCTAAGGTATGATACTGGTACAGAGATTTGAAAACAGAAGGGTATATGGGAAAAATCTACCTGTTGCATACTAGGGACCATAATCAATCGGAATACCATACTAGTACCACACAAATGCTAGGGACAAATAATTAAGGGCTGAAAAGATCTATGAGGTATTTTGGGTTATGAGAATTGCTTAAATGGAGAGTGATGCGGATTGTACAATTAAGTGATGATAATGTGAGATATGGATGGATTATTGTGGACAGAACACATGGTATGTGAACTTAGGAATGCCCTACTTTATAAGTCAAGACCTCGATCTTGAGGCTTGCTCTGGTGAAACTTATGGTTATAAAAGGGAGGCTAAGCCCACCTATAATTATGCCTAGGAGTAACCTCTCTCCAGAAAACCTCTTTTGTTGCTCGAATGTGGACTTTATCTCTCTAAGCCTAACTCTGCAAATAAATTTATCACCCTCCCCCCGACATGGGACAGGACCCCCCAAATGAATGAGTCTCCCTCGTGACGTGGGACACAGATTTTGGGAATGGGCCTGACCCTGGCAATGAGGGATTGAGAATACCTCTTTAACCAAAAAGGTAAAAAGAAAGGCAGCAAAATAAGGTTTCAGTGGCTAAGAGAATTCAAATAGAGTCAAGAGGCTGTCCTGGAGGTTACTCCTATGCAAGCTTCAGCTAGATATGCCAAATGACCACAATATGATAAGCCCAAGTCAACAGTAGTCCTGAAAACTTTAAAGAACACCTGGATCCCTATCTGAAACTCTATAAAAGTGTCACTCACCAAGTTTATTCTCCAGAAACTTAAATCTTTCAGAGAATTTCTATGACAGCTAAGTTCCAAAACCCAGAGGCAATAGCCTCTTCAAGAACATCAACCAGATGTGTCCCCTTTTCCCATAATGTCGACACCCCTTTTCAACATGAACAAGTTAGGGTTGGTCACTGCCTAGACATCCCCAAAGTTTGGGAGAGTGATTAAACTAGAGGAAGGGGTAGCAACGGACAAGACAGATATTAAAAAAGGATTATGCAT
This sequence comes from Choloepus didactylus, assembly GCF_015220235.1. NCBI lineage: Eukaryota > Metazoa > Chordata > Mammalia > Pilosa > Megalonychidae > Choloepus > Choloepus didactylus. The sequence continues at coordinate 95,685,695 of NC_051316.1, forward strand.
ACTGAATATCTATATAATTTTTTTTTTCTTAGTTGCTAGGGTATTAGAATAGCTAGAATGAAAGAATTGAAATGGTGGAACTGTAACCCATAACATCCTTTGAAATTTGTTCTATAGCTACTTGTTATATTGTAATTTGAAAGTTATCACCTTTATGTATATACGTTACACTTCACATTAAGGAAATAACTGAAACTATGGTGCTAGAACTCATAACATTTTTGGAAATTTCCTTTGTAGCTACTTGTTAAATCATACTTTGAAATATTTTATCTTTCTGTGTATATGTTATATTTCAAAATAAGGAAATAACTGAAACTGTGGAATTGTAACCCATAACATTCCTTGAAATTTGCTAACTCCTTATAAATAGTACTTGGAAAGTTATCTCTTCTATGTATATATATTATATTCTACCAAAAAAAAAATGGTTAAAAAAAGAAATTATCCCTGGGTGACTGGCAACTATTATTTCTCTTTGTATTATCACTATAAGAAAATTTCCCAGTGTTTTCCAGCAAACGAACATCTCAGGGGATACTCCATCTCAGGAGGACCTGGCAAAAACGAGTGGATGATCTGGGATAAAGTGAGCTCCCCTGATGGGGAACTGCTCTGAGCAGAGCCCATGGTGACAGTCAATGTGGGGGGCTCACAGTTCTGACAGCCAGGCTTTCCCCCTGACCGCGGCTGTGCTGAACACCCAGGCTGCCTGAAAAAGAGAGGGTGCAAACTGCTATAGCCTTTTAGGGGAGATTTAGGTGTTTCTTTCAAAATTTGACTGCATGTGCCCTCTGACCAAGTGACTCCACTTTCATAAATTTATCCTATAGAAATGATCAGATGTGTTCTCAATGACTTGTGTTCAAGGATGTTTACTGGATTGAGAGCAATAAACCACAAACATAAATGCCCATCGGTAGGGGGTTAGTTAAATGATGACACATGGAGTACTACGCAGCCATTACCAAAAACTGAAGTGCCCAAGTAGAAGCATGGGCAGACATCCAGGACATATTTCTTTTTCTTTTAAATTCAATTTTATTGAGATATATTCACATACCATACAGCCATACAAAGCGTACAATCAATTATTCACAGTGCCATTACACAGTTGTGTGCTCATCACCAAAATTAATTTTTGAACATTTTCATTACCACACACACAAAAATAATAAGAATAAAAATTAAAGTGAAAAAGAACAATTAAAGTGAAAAAGAACAATTAAAGTAAAAAAGAACACTGGGTGTTTTCCCCCCATTTTTCTACTCATTCATCCATACACTGGACAAAGGGGAGTGTGGTCCTTATGGCTTTCCCAATCACATTGTCACCCCTCATAACCTACATTTTTATACAATTGTCTTCAAGATTCATGGGCTCTGGGTTTTGTTTGATAGTTTCAGGTATTTACTGCTAGCTATTCCAATTCATTAGAACCTAAAAAGGGTTGTCTATATTGTGCGTAAGAGTGCCCACAAGAGTGACCTTTCGGCTCCTTTTGGAATCTCTCTGCCACTGATGCTTATTTCATTTCCTTTACATCCCCCTTTTGGTCAAGAAGATGTTCTCCATCCCACAATGCTGGGTCTAGATTCCTCCCGGGGAGTCATAATCCATGTTGCCAGGGAGATTTACACCCCTGGGTGTCAGATCCCAGATCCCACTTTTTTTTTTAAAGGAAAGGAAAGGAAAGTTGAAAACCAGTGTGAATAGGTTGATGACATATACATGAATGTTATGGAAAGAAAACTGCTATGAAAGAAAAGAAGGAAAAAAAATGAAGAAAGAAAGAGAGGGAAGAAGGGAAGGAGGGAAGGAGGGAGGGAGGGCTGCCTGACTTCACAGTCTGAGGAGCAAGGCCCTGGCTTCTCAGGAGGTGCCTCACCATCTGGACGGGGCTTTGTTGAGAAAGGCCAGACCCTTGGGCATAGTCCAGATGGAGAAAGTTGACACAAAGAGAAATTTGGAGTTTTTATATGGAGAGACCTGGTACAGAGGAATAAGGAGCCTGAGAATTTTGATGGAGAAAACAATAAAACTTTAAAGAAGATCTATATAAATGGAGATAGATATCTTGCTCATGGATTAAAAGACTCAATATTGTAAAGATGTCAGTTCTATGTTTTTCCTATCCAATATAGTTTCAGTCAAAATCCTAACAGATTTTTTAATGGAAATTGACAAGCTGATTCTAAAATTTAAACAGAAATACAAATGGCCAAGAATGGCCAGAACATTCCCAAAGAAGAACAAGGTGGAAGTCCTTGCTCTATCAGTTATCAAGATTGCTTATGGAGCTCCGGTGGTTAAGCCAGTGTGGTGCTGGCACAGGGATAGAACAACAGTTCAGTAGCAGACAGAGCCCAGAAGCAGAACCACACACATATGGACACTTGATGGAGATGACTTTGCAGATCACCGGGGAGAGATGGACTTGTCAATAATGTTGTGGGGACAATTTGACCCTTACCTCACACCAGATACAACAAGCAATAACCATAGAGGAAAAATTTTAATAAACTTGCTTACTTTAAAATTAAGTACTGTGCTACCATTCATTGAAACATGCTATAAGATAAAAAGGCAAGCCACGAAGTAGGAGAGGACATTGCCAATGCATGTAATGAACAAAGGTCTAGTATCAGAATATATAAAGAACTCCTACAAATCAATAAGAGAAAGACAAACAACATAAGAAAATGGTGCTCTTTTCTTGCACAGCCAGGCTTTAGCCAGCACTTTACAGAAGAGAAAACTGAAATAATCAATAAGCATGTGAAAAGATGCTCAATGTCATTAGTAATCATGGATATTCAAATTAATATTACATTGATATATCTATCTTTAGCTGCCAGCTTGGAAAAAAAAATTGTAAATACCAAATGTTGACAAGAACGTGCAAGTATAAATTGGTACAACCACTCTGGGAAAAATTGGCATTTCCTGGGAAAGTTTAACAAGAGCAAATACCCAGTGCTAACAATTCTGGTCTCAAAAAACTCTTGTACGTGAATGAGCAGAGCAGCATCAGTCCTGGGGACTTCCTGACCATCCTGTACCTCCACCGTCCCCAGGACAGGCCAGGGAAATTTATCCCCAAGTTCCCTTCCCCAGCCAGTGCTCTGGGGTCCGGCTCTGGGGTCCGGCCCTGGGAGAGGGTGTGTGTGATTCTTCACTACCAAGGGCTCTTCTTTCTCTAAGTGGCTGCTTCAAGGCTCCCCTAAATCCTCACCACCCCGTGAGTCTTGGGGCAACACAACTGCACTGTTCCATTTTACAAACTTTGTTCCCTCTCCCCTACGTTCCTGAGAGGAAGTGTGGAACTAAGACTGAAATGTAAAGTCTTACTGACTCTGTGACCTTGAGTAAGTCCTCCTGCTCTCAGCCCTCTGCCTACTCCTCGATAAAATTAGGTAGTGTCAGCACATGTCTCAGGGTGGTTGGGAAGCTGCAATGAGCTGGCCTCAGCAAGGGCTGGACAGGGAGTGAGCTGCCAAGTGGGCTGGGCACTCCATTGGCGGGAGTTTCTCCCTGTCCCTGGGATGCACCCTTCCCTTCTGCCTTACCTGACCTCTGTTTCCTTCATGGCTCCCCAACCAACCTGAGCCTTTCTCCCAGTCTAATTCAACCTATCTTTGCAGAAGCCCTTCTTCCTTCCCTTAATTTCCAGTCTATTGGTCAGTCAACAACTATTTCCCAAGCACTTACGTAGGAGACATTGTTTTCAGTCTGGGGGCACTGTGGGAATATGACAGACCCAGTTTCTGGTAGGGAGATGGCAAGTGCATGGGGGGAGAAGAAACGGGAGCTCACTCTGTATCTAGTGTAACCAGCACAGATTCTGGCACAAAATAGCTGTTCAATAAATAATTCTTGGGACTACGAACGAAACAATTGAGATGCATTCAAATTAAACATCTAGCCTGCTATGCAAGTTTCTGTGAACACACTCTCAAGAGCACACACGTGTGTGGGCATGAACATTCTCACATATTAAGCCACCTGCACACACACAGACAGTCCAAAGACACGAACCTGCTGCAGCCGGCATCTTCACGCATGTGAACAGCGTTGCCTCCCGCACAAAGCTCATTTATTTTGATTTATGAATATTACAAAAATAAACCAGAGTGTCTTCTTGGGGATTCTGTGATCCTGACACCAGTCCCCACGATATTGCTTTTTCACTCCTGGTTACCTGAAATTAGCAGAGTAATTCAGAATCTGCATCTTTATTTAAAAGAAAAAAAAAAACCCTAGATGCAGAATTATAAAAATTTAATATGCTCCCAGGAAAATGAAAAATGAGAGGTTGTGATCTCGTCTAACACTTTCAAATGTGTTTATTAATTCATGTTTTAAATCATAAGTTTCATTCAGTGAGAGCCATGCACAGCAATAAGCCCGTTTTAAAATATTAATGAATAAACAATATTTCTCTATTGAAATATAACATGCTTCTTTGAACAATGGACCACCAGTAATAAATCAAAACCAGGAGAAAATTGCATTTCATATTTAATACAAGTTGAACTCTGCCTTTTTATAAATGATATCTTTTTTGTTTAATTGGCGTCAGTTCAGATCTAGCAGATTGCTAATAAAATTCTGGATTTCCATATTTAATGATGCATACACTTTCTGCTGAAATTTTACTAGGAAAAAAGAACCAGCCTTTTATTATCTCTTAGATGGTGGTGAGAGATGAGGCCTCAGCCACAGGCCAGCCTTGAGGGTTGTGGGCAGCAGGCTTGACTGGGTGGCTCGAAGAGGCTGAGCCACATTCTAGGACACTTATGTGGCAGCCAACACCCCTTGGCAACCCCGCTGCTGGCCGGAAGTATCCCTTCCAGCAAAAGGAGCCAGAGAATGGGCATCCTCTTCTGGTCAGATTGGCGGCAACTTGTAACAATAACAAGAAGTAAAAGAGAACCCCCCACATCCTAGTTAAAGCACCACACAGGCATCAGCTCATTTAATCTTTAGAACATCTCTATTATGTAGGTAGGAATAAAATCTCCATTTTATAGATGAGGAAACTGGGGCTGCAGAGAGAGGAGGTGACTTGCCCAAAGTCACACACAGCCCGGAAGTGGCCTGACTGCAGTGCCTTAGCTCTTCATACCACACCATACTGCTTTGAAGGGGTGATGCATTGGCCTGGTGTCAAAAGACCTGGGTTTTATACAGTAGTAAAGTGGGACTTGGACTGGGCGGGGACATGGGGGGTGGTATGGCCTCAACACGAATGGGGATTCAGGTGTGAATCACCACCACGGAGCAGGTAAGCCAGCCTCAGTCCCTGCTATGTTCAGGACACTACCTGTACAGCTTGCTTGATCCTCTCTGCAAATCTAGAATGCAGGTGCTTGGCAGCTAAGGAAACTGAAGTACAGGGAGGTGACTTGACTTTCCAAAGAACACAGGGCTGGGAGGAGGCAGAGCTGGGCAGTCTCAGGGAGCACATATTCATAAGCACTAAGCTATGGCAGCCTCCCAGCCGTGGGGCTATACCAAACTCCCCAGACATTGTTTCTTCAGCTCTGCGATGGGGCTAATGCCCACTTGGCCATGAGGCTATGGCACCTGGCAGTGTACTTGGAGAGGCCTAGCTCCAGAGCAGGTTCCATGCACGTTGGCAGAGTTCATGACAGCCAAGTCAGACGGGCTGGGAGGTGGTGGTGCTTACTGCCCATGAGGCTGGGTGCCCAGGTTCAGCAGGGACAAGCTATAGGCCTTTAGTTGGCCTGACTTCCCTGTGGACATTTTTGCAGCCTTCCCAAGGCTATTCAGGGTGTCTCTGGGATCCTAGACTGCTGGGAAGAGGAGCCAATGGTTCCGATGGGGTGTGGGGGAGCTGGCATCCATTCCTTCTCTCTGCTCACTTCTCACCTCAGGTTTACTAGCCCCAGGAAGGTGTATGGTGGCCTGTGGACCCAGTGAGAGAAGCACAGAGGCACTTTGATGGGACAGTTTGGCACAAAGGGTTTTGAATTTGGCTTCAGGGACACACCTAGACTCATATTCTGGCTGTATATTTAAGCAAATGCCTTCACCCCTTTGAGCTTCAGTCTCCTCATCTGTAAAATGGAGATAATAATAGGAATCTCCTCAAGAGGCTGCTAGGAGGATTTGAAGTGATAATCTGTGGATAGTTACATAGAAAACATTGGCAGGTGGCATCTCTATTTTCGCTCCTGCCTCCTGGCTTTTGCACAGGCTTTCTCCCTTGCCTTGGTACACCCTTCCCTGTGCCAAAATTCCCCCCACCCAACTAACTCTTCACTTTCCTGACCCTTGTCTTCCTTCAAGTCTGTTTGGTTGTTCAATAGGAGAAGAGGGAGATGAGAGGGTATGGCCAGAGAGCACAGAGGCAGGTGGCAGACAGGTCTGGGATTAGCCTTGAAGGACAGACATTTTGGGGGGAGACAAGGTGAGGAAGGACATTCCAAGAAGAGGGAATGAGGAAACTGAGGCTCAGAGAGGTTAAGTCCCTTGCCCAAGGTCACACAGCTGGTGAAGGGGCAAAGTCAGGATTCAAAGCCATGCCCATTGGGCTCCAAAACCTGGGGATGAGAACTGCTCAAACCCAGAACAGTCTGTGTGGGCAGAGGGGGCTAAGGAGGCAAGGCCCAGAGCTAAATTGGGCAGAGCCTGCGACTTAGAAAGGCACCCATGGAGGCTCAGAGGGCACATCCAGGAGCAGACAGAGCTCTGCCCACAGAAAATTGTGAGTAGGGAACATGTCCCAGGCCCTGTGCTCAGCACTTCATCTCAACTACCCTCTGAGGTAGGTGCTCTGTTGGTCTCCTTTAGTGATGATGTCAGGCTTGGCCCATCCCACCACTTGGGCTCTTCCTGTCCCCAACCTTGTGATTTACAGACAGATAGGAACACGTACAATCTGTGACATATGTCATGATCACACCACAGGATACCCAGGAAACTCAGGTGTGGGTGGGAGAGCTGCAAGTTCTAAAATCATCCCTCTGGTCACCTTGCCCCCAAAGGGAACTCACACTGGCAGCTGGATTGCCCAAGTTCACAAGAGTCTCTCTCTGATTTGCTACAAGTAGCTGCTGGAAGGTGTCACAGGTTAAACCTTAGCTCTGCACTTTAAATTAACTGTGTGATCTTGGACAGGTGGCCTCCTTCTTTGAGCCTCAGATTTACCATCTGAAAATGGGATACTGATAGCACCCACCCCATGGGACTACATGGGGATTAAATAAAATATTGAATGAAAAGCACCTGGCAGAGAGCCAGGTGTACACAAGATGCTCAATAAACCATAGTTGTCAGTACAGTGAAAGTCCTTTTCTCACAGCACCAACACATACTTTACACCTAAAACACCATGTCATCTGGGCACCGATCAGATCACATCTCCCACACAGGGAGGGTGCTCCTCTAAGACACAGCCCCTCTTCTCTTCTCCTTCTGGCCAGGGAATGGCACAAGGACCTTCCTCAGCTTTAGTCTACAGAGAAGTTCTAACCTGGTTTGTAAGGCCACCTGGTTAAATATACGGAGAGGTTCCCACAACCACTTGTGCACCTCCATCCATGTGGAAGACTGAGCAGTTCCTTATGTGCTGGCTCCAGAAACTTGCAAACACACACATATTCTCATGTAAGCACACATCTACTTGTGCATCTAACTGTTATGTATGGACAGGCTGTTAAGGCCTGCAAATGGGTATTTCAGGTGGCTTCCTGTTATTTTCTTTGATCTTGTGAACAGGTTTTGGGACCCTTCTGCAGTCTTGGGATTGAGAAGCCCATCAGCCTTTCCAGTACCCTCACTAAGTGTTTTTTGAACAAGAAAGGGCTAGGCTCAGTGTCTTGGCCTCTCAAGGGCTGGAGCCCAGTTTCATTCATCTCTGGGCCTAGCCCCTAATTCACTGCTTGACCCATGAAAGGCACCTGGAGAAAAATTGTCAAATAAAATATTGATTTTGCTGAATTTGAAGTAAGATGTAAGAACTTTGGGGGCTGTGCCTCATGTTTCCATGCTTGGACAGTTTACAAATCCCAATTGACCCCTGAGTCTGAAGCAGAGGCCTGTATGATGCCCCAGTTTCCTCATCTAAGAAAGAGGTGAGGATGCTTCTATCCTCCCAGGGAGATAGTGAAGAGTGGAGGACAAGAGACATGTGGAAGTACTTCCTAAACTAGCATACAGAAAGAGAACTGCTATTATTATTTAGGCCTCCCCAGAATAAAACTTCAGACCCAGACATTTCTCAGGGCTGCCGGTCAATGGATGAATTTCCAGCCTACAATTAGTGTGTGCTTTTCTCACAGACTGGCAGGAGACAAAACCCAAGATGGTTCTTAGTAAGTATGTGTTTTTAGACATTAGAGAAGAGTTTACATGTTCATGTGTGTTATGTTTCCACAGAAATTTTTGCAAAACCACACAGCATATTGTTTCATGTACAAAGACAAGAAAGGCCAACCCACAAGCTAATTGAATCATGCAAATAACTACTCAGCCATGAGAGAGATTCTTACAGGCAGGCTGAGAGCCTGAATGAGGGAGGACAGCTTTGGAGGGTAATCTATTTTATAAAGTTTACCCTCACAGTATAACAGCCTCAAGATTAATGGGAATTCCGGTGGCCCTAGACCTTGTTTTGCCTGGCTCTACCAACTGAAATAGTAAAACAGTTGTATTTATCATAGACAATTTGCTGCAACTGATTAACATTAATCTAATTTCCTGTGAGTCAATTTCCTTGAGATATAGTAAACAGGCCAATTACCTGCTATTGACCTCTTTTATTATAAAGATTTAGATATCAGTGATAGATGTGTATGCAAATATGTGGAAATTCTAACAATTTTAATAAAACAAACACAATGTTTAATCTACACAAGAGTTTTTAAGTTGGTCTTACAATTTGCAAATTTAGATTTTTAAAAAGTGTATTAAGAGACATTTTGTTAGTTTTTAATGACATCTAAGGCTCTGGACAAACTTTTGCTTGTTCTAACTGCTGTCTCACAGATTTATGAAATGAAAGAAGTGAATATAACAAAAATCTGGTTATTAAAAAAATCTAGTTGTTAAAAATCTGGCTACTAAAAACAAAACAAAACAAAACTTTCCATCTAAGTAGCAGACACATCAACAAGTCAGGAGAATGTGAGCTCCAAAGACAAAGAGACCCAGGCTCAAGATCTGGCCCTTTGTTGTCCTAGGTCTGTGACCTCATGGCATTCACTTGACTTTTCTGAGTTTCTGTTTTCTAATCTATGAAAAACGGGATAATTTTCTCCTTACGGTGTTACTTTAAGTGTAAGGATCAAATGAGGTCACATAATGATGGTGCAACTATTACTTTACTCTCAGCTTCACCACCATTTCAAAGTTCCTTTCTGACAGGTCACACATTTAATGCCCCAGCCAGGTTCTTGGTGGGGTTTCTGCTTTCCCTGCACTGGCTGGTTCAAGCTGGGGAGTAAGAAAGTATACCAACATTTAATCATGAAAGCAAAAAGTTTATTCATATTTGAAACTACATATAACTACCACAAGGAAGACTTTTTCAATCCAGGGTGTAATCCAGTTAGAAAGGAACACGAAACATTTTTAATACATTAGAATCACCGCCACAAATTGTTTTCATGACTTAATCAGTTTCAGAATCGCATACAATACAAAAAGAGAAAGGAGAGGAGTCCCCATTACACAGGGTGAAATATACAGTACTGAATACTGAAATCTGAATGCATCACAATTAGTTGCCGCTTTTTTTTTGCATGAATTGGTAACAAGATGAAGAACATTCAAAATGTTTCTCAGTATTTACAACAGTTTTACCCATCCTGTGTTAAATTAAGACCCAATGTTTCCACTCTCAGTTTTTAAAAGTTGCAAATGCAACCCTGGTTTTTCTTTTAAAAGATTACAATGTACATTACATTTTATGAAGGGAAACAAAGAATTAATTACAAGATGCAAAAAAAAAAAAAAAAGAGAGAGAGAGACAAACTACAGAGTATTGTTCAGAGGTAGTAAGTGAGCACTCTAAGCTACAGACATGTTGAAATTCTATTGGTTTGTATGAGTTCGCATGAGGTAATAAAGCTGTGTTTTGATTGGTGAGATGTATAAATACTCTTTTGCTACACTATATACAACACTCCATAGAGCAGGGCCTTTTGTAAATGCCCAGAGGATGTAGCAAACCTTGACAAGTCTGTGCAGCATCCAGCGCACACCATAAAACCCCAGACAGATCTCGGTTTCACCTCTATCAGCAGCAAGTATCATCATCTCTCAGAACAATCTGGATCCATAATTTCATTATTGAGCAGACTCCAGGCATTGGTGCTCTCAGAGAGAGAAAAGATGCTACCAGTCTCTGATCTAATTACAACAAGAGATCACAACACAAATGTGAGGAGGAAGATTCTTAAACACAACCATCATTAACAGAGATTGCCAAGCAGCTCTTTTATTCCAACTCCATTAGTGATATGAAAGAAAGACAAAGTCTGCCATGGAAAACACGCCAGAAGTTAAATTTAGGTGAGGTGAATCTTTGCATCTGCTTTAACAATTGAGGTTTAACTTTAGCATATATTATACTTTTTACCCTTAAGGCCAAGTAATTGGCAACTGTGAAACCATTAATGTAAAATATTGATAATAAATTATGATAAAATAGCTACAGGACTGTTAACAATGTTAAATCTTGGCCTAATTGGATAAAGTGCTTTTTTTTTTTTTAACATTGTGTGTTTTTAAGTATAAATACAAATGATTATGATTCCTTAAAAAACAGATTTACCAAGTTCTCTAATAAGACAAGGTTTTACAGTAAAGCTGTAGATGGTGGGCTACAAAAACGCTTTCCTTTTCCTCCTATTGCTCTGAATGCACTCAATGCATGTCAGCTCAGGGAAAAGTGTTGCCAGAGATTAGTTAGAGGTATCAGAGTGCACACTTCCTGGGCCTTCTGTAGGAGAAGTCACAGAAGATGGAGTTGTTGCATCCTGCCAGCCTCCATTAGTCTGAAAGGAGAAACACGGTTCAAAGGGTGCATGTCTATATATTAATTAATTCTACTTCCAAATTTAAAACACCTGAATGACAACATGAGAGCAAAGACGCATTAGCAAAATGTACTTTCTAAACCCACTCTGGCAGGAGTTTGAAGCATGTGTTAAAGTGGGATTAAATGCATACAAAACAAATCCACCCCACCAAGTGAAGACTTGGAAATTAGTCAGCATGCAGAAGAAGGGTTTCAGACAGTCCCAGGTTGGCACAAAGCTCAGCCTTTCATTTGTTGATAAAAATAAAATGACTCAAAAAAATCTTTAAAGAAGGAAGTACTGGTGAAGCCCAATGCAATCTCAACAAAACCTTGAGCTCCATGAAGCATAAACTTCAACCCAGCTTAATTCTCATTTCCATAGAGAAGTTGCCAACCCCTTTTCCATACATGACTGACAGCCAGCTACTATAACCCTTGGAAAATGGAGGCCAGAATTTCCCTCCAAATAGGATCTTCCTTAATAAAAATGCATGAATTGTGGAGAAGCACGGAGTATTCAAATCTGTATTCCAATTAGCTATAACTGGAGCTCCCATTTGGGACGTACCTACCACTTTTCACATGCCTTCCTGCCTCAGACCTGCATCAGCAATAACCGTACTCAGAAACAAATTTGCCTTATGTCTTGGCCTATAGAGGCAATTGCTGAAATCAATGTCTGATCAGATTTCTGCTGTGGCAGACAGCTTGTCGCTACATATTTTTATGTCAGTCAAGAAGAGGGAGGCGCTGGGCTTGTGAGCTGGGAAACACTGAGTGGAAGCGACGGGGCAGGACTTTCTGGAGAGAAGGAAAGGGTGAGCTGGGCTACTTCCCAGCGCTTGTTGCAGAGACCAGCCTTTGCCGCTATGCTGCCCCCAGACCCAGACCTCCCACACCAAGGTCAGTGTGGGTCAGTCAGGCTCCTCACCCATTTCCTATCCCCACCACCTCCAGCACATCCATCTGCAACTTCTTCTGAGGTCCATCCAAAACTTCTTTCAAGCCCAAGACACCAGGCTGTTGAGAACTGTCTAGCTTCCCCACCCAGCCTAGATACAGTTTTTAGATAAGTTTTGTGCTGGGAATTGTTTTTAAATCCCATGATCCTTGTTCTTAGATAATTTCCTGTTTTCTGATTCACTGGATATTTCTGCATATAAAGGACCTTTCTTCCCTCCCTCTAGGATGACAGGGAAGGGGGGGAGGGGGAGGAGGACACCAAACAACCCCACACGGAAGACCAGAACCAAACATTAAGGAATTTTCCAAGCTTGAGGCCTACCAAATTCAGATTGGGGGGTGGGAGGTGGGGGAGGGATTAAAAAAGAAAGACAAGAAAGCATTTTAAAGCATCTTGCTGTACAGGATTGGATGAGAGATCCATGTGTGCTTGTGTGGACCATAAGAAATCTTCTTTTCTATCTAAATGGTAAGCTGTTTTCCCCTCTCAGGTATGAAAATCTACTTAAAAAAAGAAAAACTCTTACAGAGATACAAGTCTAAAGATATTCCATCTGAAGTAAACATCATTCCTCTTTTATCCAAATTTATAAACAACAAATGTACAATATTTTTACCCAGCATGGCAGCTGGAGGGGAGGTTGTCAGCAAGCATTCTTTTTTTTTTCAAAATAAATTAATCCTTACTCTGGTGGTTTGAGATTATGCACTGTATTATACAACAGCGCCTTATCAAGCCTCATCAGTGAAGATGGAATTCATGTCTGTAAAATGCTGCAGGCAATCACAGTTTCATATTTTATCATGTTGATAAGGATATCGCAATTCTCTGAAGCATTTCAAAACACTTAAATGAAAAAGGAGAAATGCAACAAAAAGGCTTTTTATATGGTTTGTTGTGGGTTATTATGAGTTATTTATAAACCCAAAAAGAAAGATTTGACATTTCAAATGTAAAAGATTTGAGTATTTAATGGTCCTTTTTTCCCTTTACAATGGAACATCCTTAATCACTTTAAATCATTAATATTTACTCCCACAGCAAGCCAAGGCCCTACCTAAAAAGGGAAAATTTTGACCATTTTCTTCCTGACTCTACTATCATGTGTTGGGCAGTTCATTCCTCCCTAGGTCTGGAATCCCATATTCTAGCCACCACTACACCCAGCTCCACCATGATGACCCAAGGACCACTGCCCCCATCCCTCTTCCATTTTCTATCAGTGTAAGGATGGGGAAAATTAGGTAAAGTTTTAATGAATTGGTTGCAAAAGTTAACCTTAATTCTTCTACATAGTTAATTAAAAATTGACAGGCCATTAAAAATGCTGACCATGTTTTACCAATCCCTCATGGACAATGCTGCAATATGCTTTTAAGAACAGAATTCTTCCTTTAGCTTTGTTTGTTGCTCTGTCTGAAGCCATCAAAGGTTATCACCTTCACCTGAGCTGTGTTTGGGAATTTTTTCTGCTGCATGATTCTAAGTTAAGTGACCTGTTTCATCATCTTTCTGGAACACAACATGACCAGTAGGAAATGACATCTTAATGGGTCGATGCTGAAATCCCTGTTGATGAAAGTATGCCACTCATTCTTGGGCATCTCTGATGACTTCTAAGGGCATCTTGGTAATGTCAAGCATTTAGGTTAATAAAATAAAAGTGAAGCAGAGATGCTGCCTTCCTACCTGCCAATACCAAACTAGATGAAGAGCCAAGTCAAAAGGCCATCGATTTATTTGTTAGTCACTCTATTTACCTGACACTGTTCCTACAGCTCTTTGAATCTGGCTCCCCAGAGTACTCACATTTAAATTATGTGGACTGTACAGTGAATTTCCTCCAAGGCTATCACTGTAACCTCCCGTCTGATTGATAACATGACGGAGGGTATCCACCTAGAAATGAGATGAAACAAAAATTCATCATTCCAAATCTATTAAAACATCATCACTTACAAAAGGAAACAATTTGAATTATGTGTGCCACAAGGATTTAGCATCTTCAATAAAAGACAAATTTATCAATCAAATGTGACTGGCAGAATTTCAACAATTCCTTGCATATTTAAACCTGTACATCTTTGTTTCTCATGCCAGCCAAACAAATAACATCTTCATGGCAATGCAAACATTTCATCTACAGCAACCAAATGTTCGTGGCTGAGGGTGAAAACCTACTTAAAATTTGTATACTGGAGCGCGCTCTCTCTCTCTCTCTCTCTCTCACAAACACACACACATGCACACACATCTATATGCATAAAAACAATTAGTTGTTCTCAATTATTAGGATGAGAAAAAGAGTTGAACCTGGAATATACTTAAAGAACTCAGGTTTTTGTATTCTTGTTTAAAAACATATAGAAATGAAAGAGAAATATGTTCTTAAATCATACACACACTTGCATACGCAACTTTTCTCTCCTATTTTGTTAAAAAAGTTATATGCACCCAACCCCTCTCCATGAGCTCAAGCCAGAGCCGAATGCATTCACAAAGTTTATTAGGTTTGAATCATTAAAAGTCACTGTTCATTTGACTTCTCATTTTAAATGGTGGAGCAGATGGGTGACATTTGGAAGCACCCAGCACAGGTTCTGCACGATGTGCAGACCACTTCCATGGAGTCAGAGTAAGGAGTTTTGATCCCAAACCCTACCCTGCTAGAAAGGCCCCAGTTGGGGCATTTCTCCTACCTGTGATTGCACATTGGCTCCGACTTGGGACCCTTGGTAAGAATCCCCATTCAGACTCTGCATGTTCATGAACATGTCCCCAGAATTTGGGAGGTTAAAAGAACCAGAAGAACCTGGAAAGGAAAGAGTTAAGTAGCTGAATAACAGAGAGCTACACACATAATCCTCAAAGACCTAGAGACAGGGAAAGGAGAAAAGGTACAGAAGGCAAAGGTTGTGCATAAAATAAAGCATTTCCAGATCTATGAGGATGGAGAATAACTCCAAAAAGTTAGGTTCTATGATGGGTTTTGCATCTAGGAGAGTCCTATCAATGGGAAGCCCAAATAAGAAACAGACACAATTCAAAATAAAGAGAAAAATAACCAGCAACCGGCCTGGAACCTTCCCCTTGTTTCCATTTATCTCTAGGACTTGGTTATCATTTAAACATCAACTTCATCAACAGAGAAGTGTTTTTCTTACCCTCTTTCTCAGCCTGTTCTACCTTACTTCCCTTTCACCTGTTTCCATGTTCTATTAAAAAGAACTGGGGCATGAGTGGGGAATGGTGGTGGTAGTGGTGGTGGTCAACAAACCCCAAACCCTTCACATTTCAAAACTTTTAACGATACATTAAAAAGGTCTCCTTAGAAAGGCCTCTTGAATTGCTACTCAAGAGCCTGTGTTTGGACTAGCTGCACATTTTTCACTATTAAATTTAAGTTCCCTGTAATTTTAAGATGTTTCTAAATCCATCAAAAATGTCACATAAAATTTGGCCAAAATGTACTGTATTTGGAGCCACGAGTATTGCATCCATGTATTAAGTACCATATCCCCAACAGCTAACCACCTTCTAAACCTAAAAAGTCAGTGCTGCTTGACAGATGCCAAAGAAATGCTAAAAAGGAAAACAAGAGTGGAGTTTACAGCTACATTAGGTACCAAGCGACTGCTGTACTCAAATCCAACCTTCCAGCTTCATCATGAAGAGCAACAGGTAAATTTCCCTGCTATTTCATTCTCTGATAGACCACTATTGACTTTAAAGCAATATGTGGGACAGTAAAACTAAAACAATCAAATCATTATTGATAGCACTTTGCCTGATTGCTGAATTAAAAACTACTATTAAACAAAAAAGTTCCATAATCCATCAGTAAAGAATGGCGCTCTCACTGTGGAATGATGGGTTCATAGGGTCTGGCCATCCATTCATTCACCCAACCCAAGAACAAGCCTGCATTTTAACACAAAAGGACATTCTTCCTTTATAAATCCAATGTGTCCTTTGTATGGTTCTTGTTTCCTGGACTGTGGGACAGGGCTTTGTGGCATAAGGCTGCCTGGGCTAAGTAGGGAGCAAGCACCCAATACGCACCAGAATTTGGCGTGGTGGGCGAATTGGTCTGGTTGTTCTGCACTGCTGCAGCTACTGCATGTGCGGCTGTCACGGCTGTCTTTGCAGCATAGAGGTTGGCTTCCTCCTGAAACTTGCCAATATTCTTCTTGTACCTGATTCGTTTGTTGCCAAACCAGTTGGATACCTACAATTTGCAGGGGGGCATGGATGTGAAGGGGAAGAGAAGTCAAAGGGCAAAAAAAAAAGTCAAATTTCCAATAATAACTGTGAGACACTCAGGGCAAACCTAAGGAGACACTCAATTCTTAGACTGTAATCTCACATCCTGTGGATAATGCACTTCCAAAAAGCAACAATTAAGGCCTTACAAGGAATGGTATTACAGTTCACTTTCTTTTTTGGCAACTTTTGACAAACCTTTTGGAATAACACCACATGCTGGCGTTAGCCATAGTAACACTGAAATGGCTGACAGCACTGCTCATAAAGAAACATTCAATTGGTAAATACCAATTAGTATATAAATGATCAGGTCCCCCAAAAGGAGACATTTTTAAAGTTAGTTAAATAATAAATACTCAAGAAATAATGCCATTCTTCTTTTTGGATCTGGAACAACTTTAGCAGCTGTGTAGTAAAATCATGTTTGATCTGCTGAAAAAGAGTAACATCAATTAATAGTGGGTGAAAAATCCCTTTGTTTCTTGACTTAGAAGGTACCGTATGTCTGCTAATATGGCTGCTCAAGCTGTGTCAGTTAACACATGGGAAGTTCACAACTTGAAAACTCAAAAGTAATTCCAATAAGGTCAAATACAAATGCAGAGGAGCAGCTCTAATTTCATCACATGGAATACAAATTTTTGGGGTGAGGGTGGGGGGGATTACTTATGATGTCACAGCCAGTGCAAACAGAAGAGATTTCTGAAGGTGACCTTGGCAACAGGCAGATTTCATCACATTTCATAGCAAAACTTGAACCCAACACTCATTTCTCATAGTTATATTACATGTTCAGAAACCTATAATTGTGCTATATAAAGAAACTAAAACCCACACAGCAATTTATAAGAAGGTCTCCACTAGATAAAACGATCTATCTCTCTTTTGTTAAAGCAGCAGTTAAAAATATTTTTCACTAATTTCTTAATAATCTGTCAAAGGGGCATGTTGCTGTGGTGTCAGGCTGGGTAGGTCACTGTTCGACTCTGAAGTTATTATCCCCTAACAGCTATTCAGAGCTAATAAATAATTTCAGCAAAGTGGCAGGGTACAATTTTAATGAATGATCCAGAGAAGAAGTTAAGAAAACAATTCCATTTACAATAGCATGGAAAAGAGTAAAGTATGTAGGAATAAAGTTAACCAAAGATAAAAGATGTGCACACTGAAACTACAAAACACTGCTCAAAGAAATTAAAGAAGATCTAAACAAATGGCAAGACATTCTATGTTCATGGATTGGAAGATGTTTTACTCAAAGCAATATACATATTCAATGCAATCCATATTGATAATCCAGCAGCCTTTTTTGCTGAAACAGAAAAACCGATCTTCAAATTTATACAGAACTGCAAGGGTCCCTGAATATCCAAAACAATACCAAAAAAGAAGAATAGGGTTGGAAGACTCACACTTCCAGATCTCAAATTGTGTTACAAAGCAACAGTAATCAAAACAGTGTGGTACCAGTACAAAGACAGAAAAATAGAACCGTGGAGCAGAATTGAAAATCCAGAAATAGACCCATTTATCTATGGACAACTGATTTTTTTATTTTTTAATGCAATTTTATTGAGATATAATCACATAACATACAATTATTCAAAGTGTACAATCAGTTGTTCACAGCACCATCATACAGTTGTGCTTTCATCACCAGGATCAATTTTTGAACTTTTTCCTTATTCCAAAATAAAAATAAAAGCAAAAAAGGACACCTAAATCTTTCCATCCCCTCCATCCCACTCTAATCTTCATCTAATTTTTGTCCCCATTTTCCCACTCATCTGTCCATATACTGGATAAAGGGAGTGTGAGCCACAAGTTTTCACAGTACAGAGCTACACTACGCAATCTACATAGTTATACAATTGTCTTCAAGAATCCAGGTCACTGGGTTGCAGTTTGACAGCTTCCGGTATTTCCCTCTAGCCATACCAACACACTCAAGACTAAAAGGTGATATCTATATAGCTCACAGGAATACCCTCCAGAGTGACCTCTCGACTCCATTTGAAATCTCTCAGCCACTAGAACCCTACTTTGCTTCATCTCTCTTCCCCATTGTGGTCAAGAAGATCTTCTCAATTCCACAGTGCTGGGTCCAGGAGTCACCTCCCGCGTTGCCAGGGGGATTCACATCCCTGGGAGTCACGTCCCATGTAGGGGAGAAGGTAGTGAGTTCACTTGCCAAGTGGGCATATAGAGAGAAGGGGCCACATCTGAGCAACAAAGAGGCTCTCTGCAGGGGAAACGGACTCCTGGACACAATTATAAGTGGGCTTAGCCTCTCCCTTGCAGCAACTAGCCTCACAGGGGAAGGCCTCTAGATCGAGGGCTTGGCTCACTAAATTGGCAATCCTCAATGTTTGTGGGAAAATTAGCAATAGCCCAGGTGAGGAAGTCCAACACTTCCACATTTCTCCCCAGCTCCTTGCGGGGGTGGTGGTGGGTGAGGTAATGGCCAACTGATTTTTGACAAGGATGCTAAGAACATGCCATGAGGAAAAAACAGTGTCTTTAACAAATGGTGTTGGGGAAACTAGATATCCACATGTAGAATAATGAAGTTAGACCCCTACCATCACACAACAGTCAAAAATCAATTAAAAATGGATCAAGGATCTAAATATTAAGTGTCAAAACTATAAAACTCTTAGAAGATGACACGGGGCAAATCATGACCTGGGATTTGGCAATGGATTCTCAGATATGACACCAAAAGCACAAGCAACAAAAGACACAACAGATAATTTTGATTTCATCAAAAATTAAAAACTTTTGTGCATCGAAGAAAATTATCAAGAAAGTGAAAAGATAACCTACCAGATTGGAGAAAATAGTTTCAAATTATTATGATAAGAGTTTAATATCCAGAATATATAAAGAACTTACATAATGCCACAATAAAACAACAAAAAGACAAACAACTCACTTAACAAATAGGCAAAGGACATGAATAGACATTTCTCCAAAGAAGATATACAAATGGCCAAAAAAATACTTGAAAAGATGCTCAGCATCATTCGTTATTAGGAAAATACAAATTAAAACCACAATGAGATGCCACTGCATACCCACAAGGATGGCTGTTATTTAAAAAATGGAAAATAATAAGTGTTGGAGAGGATGCAGAGATATTAAAACTCTAGCACATTGTATGTGGGAATGTAAAATGGTACAGCTACTGAGGAAAGCAATATGGCAGCTCCTCAAAAAGTTAAGTACAGAATTACCATATGATCTGGCAATCCCACTTAAAGAGAATGAAAATGGGGTTGCAGACTGATACTTGCACACCAGTGTTTATAGCAGCACTATTTACAATAGCCCAAAGCTGGAAAAACTCAAGTTGTTCGATGAACGAACAAACAAAATGTTACGTATACACAATGGAATACTATTCAGCCATAAGAAAAATGATGTTATGAGACATGCTGCAACATGGAAGAACCTCGAAAACATTATGCTCAGTGAAATAAGAAAGGCACATAAGGACTAAAATTATACGATATCACTTATAAGAGATGACCACAAATGGCAAACTTGCAGAAACGGAAAGCAGATTAGAGGCTTATCGGGGGCAGGTGGGAAGTGGGGGTTACGCAGGGTAGGGGAGTGTTTGTTCCTAAAAATAAAAAAGGTGGCCTAGTCAAACAACTTTGAAGTGAGAAGCAACCAATCAAAACCAGACAGTTTGACACAAGACTTCTTACTCTTAACATCTATCTTGTACTAAGAATCAATACTATTTTTCATAAAAGGAAAAAATTTTAATTTTGGAAATTTGTTTTCTCTCTTGTTCTATAAGTACCTACACAACATCCTTGATTTTGCCTCCAACTTGGTTCTCATAGTCTAAAATATTTACTATTTGATTCTTTACAGAAAAAGTTTGCCAACTCCTTGTATATACAGTCGAACAATTGTCAAAACTCATTGAACTGAATGCATAAGAACTGTGCATTTTATGAATGAAATTATACCTCAATAAAAATAAAAATTCATTATAAAATAATAAAATATGATCTTTAATTCTATTTTTGCTGACACTACAAGTCCTGCATTCAAGGAGAAACAAGCCATCTTTCCGATACGGCAGCAGTTGGTGTGGTAGATTGAATTACATAACACAATTCTGATAAATTCTTAATCTTAATCCATGTCCCATACAATGGTGTGAACCCATTGTAAACAGAATCTCTTGAAAGTGTTATTTTAAGTCAAGGTGTGGCCCAACTGAATGAGGCTGTGCCTTAATCCAGGCCTTATAAAGATAAAGAAACTGGAAGCCAGAGTAAGAGAAAGGAGGAGCTGTAAACCAACAGAACTGGGAAGAGAAAAGAAGAGGATATCGCCATGTAATGTGAGGCAGGGATACAAGCCAAGGAACTCCAAGGATCATTGGCAGCCAGCACCAGAATGTTACATATTTTGGGGGGAAAGCATTACCTTGCTTGATGTCTCAATGTTGGACTTCTAACCTCAAAACAGTGAGTGAATAAATTCCCATTGTTTAAGCCAATCCAACGTGCAGTATTTGTCACAGCAGCCTGTCAAACTAAGACAATTAAATAGATTTCTTTAATATCCACCCTCTTCTCCTCCTCTTCAGTGAGGTCACTAACATGCCAGCTTTAAGTTAAGTCTGTCATGAGACACAGAAACACAGAAACAGATTTAGCTACCTTTTACTGAATGTCAGCTCTGGGTTTCATGCAGTGCCCTCAATGATCACAATTAACCCATTGAGCAATCTTGTAAAGTAGAGATTATTAGCTTCACTTTACAGATGGGGAAAATGAGGCTCAGGAGAGATTAAAGGATCAGTCTAATGGTATAAAGCCAGGAGTGGAACCAGGAATGAAACTTAATTCTCCTGACTCAAACATGTCTCCCTTTTCAACTAACCCTATCACTTCACAAAGAGTCTTAGGAGAAAATGGGTTGCTCATATTGGAAAATGTAATAATGAAGGGAGAGAAAACCAATTTTAATAAATACTTTAAGGGAGAAATGAGCATCATTCCATGGTCAAAGACTCCCTAAAACAGAATATGACTTTGAGAAACTGGTGACTTAAAAAATTCATTTCTAAAGAAATGACCATCTATACAATTTTCTATTTTTGATACACTAATGCCTGTTTTATGTTTAGTAAAACAAATTATTGTTAAATCAAATTATATACCTCTTACTAGTTTCTAAAAAAATGCATTTTTGATGATAAAATTGCATGTAACTGAACTAAAAAAGAAAAGAGGAGCCATCTTAAGAAACCAGTGTTCCTACACTGGTAGCTCTCAGAGGAACCTAATTTCACAAAACACAGAAAGCAGGGTATAGCACAAACCCAGGAAAAGAACATTAGAAAATGACTGATACTTGTAAAATAAGCAAATGACAACAAAAAATATATGTTAATTTTTATTTTCAAAGATGATGAACACAGAAGGGTTGGGGTGAAACAATATAATGGAGAAAAGGTACAATTTCTCAACTAGCTTATCTTTCTGATACTGTGTTCCAAAGCTGCCTTATTCCTTCTCTTTCTGTCCCATCTCCTCTGTGACTTGATGCCATCAATTTTACTTTGTTCTACGACATTTTAAAAATCTTCCATGCTCCAAAAAATGATCAAGTTTTCCCCAATATAAAAAAACTCGTCTTCCCTTGACCTTGCTGCCTCCTCTTACTTTTAGTGGCTGCCAGACTTCTTGAAAGAGTGCACTATTCTTGTTCTCTTGGCTATCTCACTAGACCCTTATTCTTGAACTCTTAGCACTCTGTTTTCTACTTTCACTCCTTTATGAAAACACTCACAGGGCAATTCTCCTGTCCTAAATCCAATGACCTTTTCTCTCTTCTCAACTTGTATGACTTCTCAGCAGTGTCTGATAGTCATAACTACCATACCTCCTTCTTAAAACTCTTTGCATAGTTTCTGATTCTCCTTTAACAGCTGCTCCTTCCCTAACACACCAAGGGGTGTGTGTGTGTGTGTTCTCCAAGAGTGGTTCTTGGCCTTCTTTCCTTTCTCCTTGAACAATCTTATCTATATTTATGACTTCAATCATCATCTCTGTGTGGATAACACCCATATCTCCATCTCTATCCCAAATTTTTAAGACATTTCCATATGTAAGTTCTGTCACAACCTCCAACTCAATGTCTAAAATGGAACTCATGTGCCCTCTAATTCTGCACTGTCCTCTCTATTTTCTCTCTTTTTTTTTTCATGGCATCCCTACCTCCAGTGATATGGTACCTCACAAAGTACCTGGTTCCACTGTTGATAGTTTCAGTGGATATACAATTCTTTTTATTCTGAACTAAAATCTGGTTCACTTTCAATTCCATTCATTAGTGTTAGTTCTAACATACAGACTATCACAATATTAGTTTATTTTCCCCTACGTGACAGCACACAGAGAACTAAAACTGTTAACTACACCCCCCTCCTAGTGTCTTACTTTCTCAAATAACGGTATTATCATCTACTCAATTACTCAAGATAGAAATCTCAACAACTCCTTTACCTCCAAATTTAGTAATTTTCTTTACTTCCTCTTGCCTGTTTAAAAGTTCTGGGGCCCTCAAAACCTCCAACCTTGTGGGGACTAACCCAATATGCCATCAGCCTTCCCTGTTCTCCCTTCCTTGAGGTCCCTATGCTTGAGGAGGCTGTGTATTAACAGTTGTGTAGAATGTGGTAGCAGGAAGAAGAGTAAGGAGACTACAAGGATTAGGAGGCAATGAAGGACTGAGCCAGACAGAGCAGTAGGAATGGAGACGGCAGACACTGTGGAGGAGGAAAAGACAGAATGTGACTACTGATTAGCTGTGGAAGTCAGTGGAGAGGGAGAGTCAGAGATGATGCTGATGTGGAGGGTTTAGGCCTAGAAGAGGGTAGAGACAGATGCTCTGGGAGGCATTTCTGCACTAGGCAAGGTCAGTCTCAGTGACCACTAAGTCCATTTCTACACCAGAATTATGTGATTCTAAAAACATAGAACTTCTGAATCAAAATGGGAAAAAAAAAATAAGAACATCTGTTTTGATTATATTTGTTAAAGCAAGTTCTCTTAGGACTACCTCACCTTCACAATGCACAGAACCTCAGGTCAGGAGGCAGATCAGGAGAGTTGACTTGCAAATAGCTCCTTTATTATATAATACTACTATAACTTGCCTGAATAAAACCATTAGGACTTCAGAAGAGTTAAATATTGAATATTTCTATAGTGCAAAGGAGATATTCCTGGCTGAGAGAGAATTTGGCATTTCTTAAGCATAATTAATGAAAATTCCCCAAATTTAAATTTAGCAAAAAAGGCCCAGCTTAGAATTCTCCTCTTCTAAACAATTCTCTGTTGGATTCCATACTTTGTAGTTAATATTACCTTGACAATCAAAGAAGCTATAATACATTAATGAAACCTAGCTTGGAAAATCAGATTACAGCTTTATTAACAGTTTCATAATTGAGAAATCTCTGTACCATAGATAGTCTCATTTCTAGATATGTAAGAATCTTCTGTTTATGCATACCCCTGGACCAATCAAACAACAGTCATCACTAATAAAGGTTTATTTAATTCTCATAGTAAAATTTTAATATCACCAGCAGCCTGGAGAAGCTTTAGCAAGTGGATTTGCTTGACATCGGATCGTTTCTATTTTGCTAGTCCCAATACTTCTTAATCTTTAATATCAAGGCAATTAAAATTAATGGCCACTCATCCAAAGCTACTGTGGGCAATGTTTCCTTGACATCAATTGTTTGATGATATTACCTAGAGGTTAAACTAACAAGCAAGGTTTAATTGGAAGCAATGAAAGAAGCAGTGATCATACGTTATGTTTAACCTGCATAACCATGTCTAAATGAATATCTAAAAATGTTAAACTATTTCTCAAATTAAAATATGCACATCACGTTCTGCTATCACAGATTTGGCTATTGTAGCAACCAGCTATAAGGACTATACAGTTACAACTGAAATTGGCATAATTAATGTATAAATTGACACCTAAATTCAGGAATTTTTGTCACCTTGTAAAAACATATGGATATAATTAATTGCAAAAGAATCCCTACCTCACCCAGTAGAGAGTACCAAAAACTACAGATCACATACTACACAGTACCTACAATGGGGGAGGGTTGTACACACAAGGCTTTAAGTACAGCAGAGCCTGCTACATCTTTGAGTTGGTGTGGTCTGTACATTGGTCCCAGAGCAGAAACAGAGGCAGGAAATTGGTGGAGGGAAGAGGTCCTATGCTTCTCTTTTTTTTTTTTTCCAGTTTTACTGAGATATATTCATATATCATATAATCATCCATGGTTACAATCAACTGTTCACAGTACCATCATATAGTGTGCATTCATCATCCAATGTATTTTTTTTTAACATTTTCCTTATACCAGAAAAAGCAAGAATAAGAATAAAAAATAAAAGTAAAAAAGAACACCCAATCATTCCCCTTCTTCCACTCTATTTTTCACCCAGTTTTTGTCCCCATTTTTCTATTCATCCATCCATACAGTGGTTAAAGGGAGTGTGATCCACAAGGCTTTCACAATCACACTTTCATCCCTTGTAAGCTACACTGTCATACAATCATCTTCAAGAGTCAAGGCTACTGGGTTGCAGTTTGATAGTTTCAGCTATTCCAGTGCATTAAAACCTAAAAACGGTTATCTATATAGTGCATAAGAATGCCCACCAGAGTGACCTCTGGACTCCATTTGGAATCTCTCAGCCACTGAAACTTTATTTCATTTCATTTCACATCCCCCTTTTGGTCAAGAAGACATTCTTAATCCCACGAGGTCAGGTCCAGATTCTTCCTCGGGAGTCATATCCTGCGTTGCCAGGGGATTTACACCCCTGGGAGTCAGATCCCACATAGGGGGGAGGGCAGTGAGGTCACCTGCCGAGTTGGCTTAGCTGGAGAGAGGGCCACATTTGAGCAACAAAGAGGTACTCAGGGGGAGATTCTCAGGCACAACTACAAGCAGGTTTAGCCTCTCCTTTGCAGTAATGACTATACTTCTCTTTTGAGCCACATGACAAGGATTCATGACTCTGGATTGTGTGGAAGGCCAAGGGCCAGGCAAGAATTTTAAGATCAATTAACAATGGAAATAAAAGCACAAGTACTGTCCTTCTTCATTGCTATCAGCCCACAGACTGTCAGTCTTTGGTAATGAGTGCAATGAACAGTGAACATTTTGCAGACTAATGATTTTCCTGAACCCTTCTGCCAGGCAAAGCAGCATCCAGAAATGCTTCCAGTCTCTCCCATATACTATAGCCCCTTTCCCCCTATCCAGTTCAGCTGCTATGGTCAATACTGTACTTGGTGCTTTAAGGAGATGAAAAAATAAATGCTTGACCTCTGCCTGCCTAGAATTTACAATCTCATTATGAAAACAATATTTAGCAAACAATGCAGGATGGTAGATGATCACACGCTGAGCTGTACATTGAGTTGTACAGTATAGATTCTAGGTATAGCAGAGATTTGGAGGAAGAGAAGTACTGTTCTAGTTTGCCAATGCCGCTGGAATGCAAAACACCAGAGATGGATTGGCTTTAATAAAAGGGGGTTTATTTGGTTACACAGTTACAGTCTTAAGGCCATAAAGTGTCCAAGGTAACACATCAGCAATTGGGTACCTTTACTGGAGGATGGCCAATGGTGTCCAGAAAGCCTCTGTTAGCTGGGAAGGCACGTGGCTGGCATCTGCTCCGAAGTTCTGGTTTCAAAATGGCTTTCTCCCAGGATGTTCCTCTCTAGGCCGCAGTTCCTCAAAAGTGTCACTCTTAGTTGCACTTGGGATATTTGTCCTCTTGCAGCTTCTCTGGAGCAAAGTCTGCTTTCAACGGCTGTCTTCAAACTGTCTCTCATCTGCAGCTCCTGTGCTTTCTTCAAAGTGTCCCTCTTGGCTATAGCTCCTCTTCAAAATGTCACTCTCAGCTGCACTGAGTTCCTTCTGTTATGTCAGCTCATTTATATGGCTTCACTGATCAACTTAAACCTACCCTGAATGGGTGGAGCAACACCTCCATGGAAATTATCCAATCAGAGTCATCACCCACAGCTGGGTGGGATGCATTCCAAAGAAACACTCAAAGAATTACAGTCTAATCAACACGGATAATGTCTGCCCACACAAGATTACATCAAAGATAATGGCATTTGGGGGACATAATACATTCAAACTGGCACAAGTACCGTAAGATCTGGAAAATCAGAGGAGACTTCTAAGGTAAGGTGGATCTTGAATGGAATCTCCGCTTCAATTCAATTCAATTCAATTCAATTCAATTCAATTCAATTCAATTCAATCACACTATTATTGAGACTCCATGTTCTAGAGAGACAAACCTCCAGAAGCTTATGGTGTCACAAGCTGCTGACTCCCTCTCCCCTGGACTCCCTGTTTTTTTTAAAGTGAAAGAGGAGGAGAATCTCATTCTACAGAGAAAGAGGGACAGAGAAGCAAGGAATGTTTCTGGAAGAAGTGGCATCTGAGTAAGGAACATTTCTATTGGGGAGGAGATGCAGCAGGAGAGAGAAGGCATTGGTGCCTGGGGATGGGCAAGAGCAAAGGCACCTGAAGGACTGGCAGGCTATGGCTAAGGAAGATGACAGTGGAAAGTGCTCCAGGCAAGGGAAAATGTGAAAGGGAATGCTGCATGCTATCTCAGTCCCCAAGGGCTCATTGTATTACTGCTGAGTGGAGGGGACCGTGCCTGAGATTCACAGGAAGTACAGTGGGGAACTGGTCCCATTGAGGACTCCTGGGGTCAGTGAGGCAGCACTACCACCCAGATGCCTGCCCTGTGTCAGCAGTTTGCAGATGTTTTTGCTCAAATACTCCCTAAAGTAATTTTGAAAAGTCATGTATTATTTCACACATTTTCCCCCTTGCACATTAAGTTGGCATCTACAGTTTTTCATTATACCTATAGAATTGTAAACAATTATTTCAGCATGTCATAAATGTTGTCATTTAAAAATAAAATTGTAACACTATTCTTTAAAATGTGTCCAACCAAATATAAATAGCACAGCAATTTGATATCCATTATCCATGTTGAAAATACATAAACAAACTCTACTTTAACAGTCCGAAATTTTACACTCTTTCTTTTGGTTTTGAAAGTGTATTTCCATTTCATTTCTCTCCTACATTATCCTAATGCAATATGCTTTTATGCTCCACACAAAATATATATGCAAGGAAATTTTAAATTGTTTTTATTTACTGTAATTATAAGCCTCTATATGTTTACTATTTCCTTCTGGGTTAAGCTATCATTACAGTTAGTCAAGATTGATCAAAGCAATACAAACACTTATACTGATAAATACATATTGACCATAAAAAGTCCAGTTTTATCAGACATGCATTTCCTAATCAGATAGGTAGAAGTCATGAAGTGCTGATAAAAAGGAGGCTTTGTTATCACCAGTATTCTACATAATCCTTTTCTGGGTACCACAGAGGTTCTCACACTTTGGGGCAATGAACCACAGTATCCTGTGGGAGTATTTTTCACTTTCAAAAAAATGGGAAAAGGACAAGTGGGAAAGGGATGGAGAGAAAAAGACAACCCATATGATGCCTCCATAAAAGTGACTTTCTTAGGCAGATCAATTTTACGAAGGAGTGTACACACAGAAGGGAAGCTGGACAGTGAAAATCTTCAAATTATCTATTCCCAAGCACCCTTTGGAAAATCTTTGTGGAGTGTGTATACTAGGTTGAAGAAGGCTGCCTTAAGTGATCAGGATACTCTGATTACACTTTAACTTCTCTGTGTAAACACAATGGGGAGGGAGCCTTGCAGGAGCTGGGTGGAAGCCCCACAGACACAGATGGGACATGCCTAGAGAAGACCTTTAGCTATAAAAACTGGGCTCGATCAGACAATCACTTGCATGTGTCAAAATGATCTTTGGATCTTGACAAAAAAAAAAAAAAAAAAAATTGTCAACTTCACAAAATCAAAAACATTCTGATTAAAGAAATAAACCTAGCAGGGTACATAAAATTTACTTATTCATTAGCATATCCTTTCTGAAAAGTAAGCCAGCAAATATGTACATATTCTTTGACCCAGTATTACTAAGAATTTATCTTAAGGATATACTTAAAGATATATGCACAGAGATATTCACTACAGTCCTACTTAAAATAGCAAAGGGAAAACAAAGATTAATTGATTAATGGCACACCTGCATAACGGAATATATCATTGATTAAAAATCATTCTGAGGATGAATATTCATTTACTTGAGGAAATATAATACATTGTAAAGAAGAGGAAAGACTACTTTTTTCTTTGCACGCAACATGAGATTTTAAAAAAATCCCATACTTAACATACACAAGTGCACACATTACACACATACTTATAGGAAAAAAGTACTAGGACATTACATTCCAATAAATGGTTATCTTTTAGGGTGTGTTTGTATGTAATTTCTATTTTTGTGCTTTTCTATGTAAAGTTTTCAATTACTTCCCAAATTTCTTCAATTAAGCAAGCATTTGTTTTTTTTTTTTAATTAGAAAAATATACCCTTTAATAAAAAAGGAAGGAATCTGCTTTTTAAAAAAGTCACTTGGAAGTCATTTAGCAATCTTTATAAGTGCCAAGCATTGTACTTGACCACAAAGCTACAGGAGTGAATTATCTCATTCCGTACTCTACCTGGAAGAAGTAGTTGGCAGATGAGAGAATTCTTAAAATATTTAGAATCAGACACTTTGTAAATCTGAAGCCATTAAAATATTCCAAACTGCTTTGCATTTAAGAAAAACTCCATGTTCAATATAAAAAGCTACACCATCTACAATGTTTCTACAATCACTGAAAGCCAATTTATTAGATTTAATTGTATTTTACATCTCAAATTCTATCACTACATGTATTTGTCATGCTAATAACAATGTTAAATAAAAGAGAACAATTATTACTTAAAGATTTAATCTTCAAGGGGCAGAACTGCAGAAATTTGTAGTTCATTCTTAGTTTTGTTTCCTTGCATAAACTGCATTAGGGAGAAGAGTCAGCACTTGTCTGAAAAAAGATGCAGATGATACTAAGACATCATCATTGAAATTAACAAACTGAAAATCTATGAAGCACTAACCTTAAAAAAATTTGCCATTATGTTTCCCCATGTTTACCTGTGATGCATATTTTATGTACTGTGCCTAATTAAATGTAGCAGATTATGAAGTGATAAAATGCTAAGTTATATATAATGACACAAGCAGCATATTTACATGGTAAAAAATTTTATCTCTAATAAATAGTTTTTCCCTAATCAATATGTTTGTATCCCCAGTATGTGATTCCATTTGAAATAAGCGATAGAAGCCAGACACTGTTCAATTTTTAAAGTTAATGGTGTTAATAAACCCTAAGTCTTACTCTATGCCTTCCAACCCAAGGGTACGCATTCAGTAATGTTTATATAAGGACAGAAAGGCAGTACAAACTATGGATAATCACACTGTGAGCATTCCCTTGAGAACTCAGAGGGTAGTCACAGAATGGCTTGGGAGCCAAAAAGACCTATTTATGAATCTCAACTCTATGATTTCCTGGCTGTGTTACCTTAGGCAAGTCACGTCATCTAAGGTTCTCCTTTCCTCATCTACAAGATGGGATGATGACCTACTCCTCATAGGGTTGTTGTAAACATTAAATGAGAAAACATTAAATGAGAAAATGCATAGGAACGGGCCTGGGACGTACCAGGCACCAGTAAATGTTAGTTCTCCCTTTCCTTAAAACAAACAAGCAAAAGCTACAACAAAACCCTCTAAATGTCCATGACATACAAGCCATGTTTGCTTCCTGTCACCCTTTTCACAGGAGAAGGAGACCCTGGGAGAGCCAGTCCATGCAATGGGGATTAGGTAGCCATGAGAGAAGGGAAAAGGGGGTGCTCCTCTGCACATCTAAGCATAACAAACTTTCCTCCCAGAGAAGAGTAACACTCAGATTGAGAACTCCTGTCTGCCACATACCTGCTAGGCTACCATTCTGTATGAATACCTGACAGTCCTACCTGCACCTTGTTCCTTCTTGTCCTTCCTCATCCCTGCCCCGACACAGCCAGATACACGGTGGAACATTTCATTGGACCTAGAATTTGTAGGAAATCCAGGTTTGAATCCCAGTTGGGCCTATTTTTATAACAGCTTATTAAGAGTGAGCTATTGTACCAGGTACTTCTCATGCATTATTTCATTTAAGCCTCACAATAACTCAGTTTTAAAGTAGTGAAAACTGAGGTCAGAAAGTTTATGTAACTTGTCTGAGGTCACAGTCTTTCAGATGCTTTTACCATGAGGCATTATCTAACACAACCCATTTTTCCTTAATACTCTTGGTAAAATTTTTAAAAATTAATCTTTAATGAGTTTTACTTCTTTTCCATTTAATTAAATGGCTAGGACTACAAAAGAATATGTTCTACATTTTTCAGGGCAAAATATCTCAGCTCATTTATGATTAAAATGTGGTCCGTTTTTTTTTTTTCTTTTTTGGAAAACATGTTCCAAATTCTTAACAACTGATGTGAAAACCAACATTTGGGACAGAATCCATTTATAATGGGAGAACTAAACAAATAGCAATTCAGTTTCCATAGTATTTGAAATAATTTAAAACAGAATCACTTGTCACATAGTTTTTCTTTTTTTTAATTTGAGGCCATGAAAAAATTTTATTGCCATCATCTGCTGACACCCTTACAGTTTGGCTGTGGCCTTTCTACTCTATGCCTGATAGACTGGTAACTGCTGGTGACATTCACAAAGAGGCTCATCTGCAGAAGTATATAAAACGCCAGCCTCGCAGCCACCGTACACAGAAAACAAATGACACCATTCATCTCCCTAAAACACATGTTGAGGGGTGTAGTTCTACATTACCCACAGCAACATATTCAGTTAAAGATTAGTTTTCTTTAAAATTACTTCTCTCATTTAATAAATAAATAAATAAAACTGGGTTAGGCATATAACTCAACAGTTCTCCTTCATAGGCTCTATAGAAAGCCTCTTCAACAAATTTCTACACACTAGCATTACAACTGTGGACCTGCCTCCCACCAGCTGCCTTGAAAGGTGGAACCATCACACAAACAACAGATCGGCACCCCAGAATTAAAATTCATGAGCATTCTTTAAATAATAATGAACCAGATTATTTTTCCTGAGAAGTGTCATGTAAATTTAATTTCTATAAATTAAAATATTAAAATTCATTCAGAATCTTATGTAAATTAATCATATAGTCATGCCTTTCATTTAATGAAAACCCTTATTAATTCAAACAACATGCTCTAGCAAATATACAACTAGTCCTCCTTTCTTTTTAAAAATCCAGAAAATCTCACTGAATTTGTTTAAAATGGAAATACCTATCACTGGGGATTGACTCA
This sequence comes from Choloepus didactylus, assembly GCF_015220235.1. Taxonomy (NCBI): domain Eukaryota; kingdom Metazoa; phylum Chordata; class Mammalia; order Pilosa; family Megalonychidae; genus Choloepus; species Choloepus didactylus. The sequence goes on from NC_051316.1 coordinate 95,717,465, forward strand.
TGTACCCCACAAAAGACATATTCAAGTCTTAAGCCCTGGTCCTGTGGGTGGGAACCCATTTGTAAATAGGAACTTTGAAGATATTATTAAAGTGTGGACTCACTTATGAATAGATCTTCAAAGATCCAATATGGATGAGGCCAAATTGAATCAGGATGGGCCTTAATCCACATGACTGGAAACCTTATAAGGAGAGGAAATCTAGACAAAGACACAGATGACTGAGCAGAAGCCAGTAGAAGCCAAAAGTCAGTAGAAATCAGGGAAGACACAAGGATAGCACCAGGTAACAGAGGTTCGCTGGAATGCTACAGACTGAGGGAGAAAGCATGACTTGTCAATAGCTTGATATTGGACTTCTATCCTCCAAAATTTTGAGACAATAAATTCCTATAGTTGAAGCTGAATCATTGTGTGGTATTTATCACAGCAGCCCTGGAAAACTTAAGACACCCATTCTCAAAAGGTATATTAATTACTCTTTCAATATCAATTAATTCTTAAGAAAAATGAATCACATGCATTTTTGGAGTAAAGACTACACCAAGGGTAGATCTTTTGAGAGACTAAGACCCACCCTTGGCTCTTAACTTTCATGGATAATGTGAAAACCTGGGGGCTTCAGGCTAGCACAGTGGTTTGCCAGAGGCCAGAACCTCTATTTTCTTTTTCTTTTGGATTGTTTGTAAGACTTGAGATGCACAACACACAGCAAGAAAACTCTTGTACAATGGATGATAAACCTTTATCAAGAATTCATGACATGCCAGGCTCCATACTAGGCATTCTATATATATAATCTCATTTACTCCTCAAACCTCTTTGGAAGTTATTGTCCTCATTTTATAGATTAAGAAATGGAAACATGGATGAAATTATTTGCTCAAGGCCACACTGCTACTTAACAGTGGTAGAGCAGTGTGTGAAGGACATTTCTGCACCTGCCTACACTGAATTGTATTGTCCCAATTTCTCAAAATACGTAATTTGAAGGGACAGCACTGCTGCCTGTATGGAATACAAGTAACTCACATAAGTTTTGGTCTAGAATCTGGTACACACGCAGGGCAAAGGTTTAAATACATAACTTTAGGAAGACAGGAAAGGGAAAAGGAAACCATTCATACTACTTTAGAATTTCTCTCCCTTGATCTTTGACACCAGTCACCTGACAAGGTCCCAGTAGAGGGAACTCAATTAATCCTTTCACCATTTCCACTCATAGGCACTGAGCTCTCCTAGCACAAGTTCCAGGTCATTGGTTGGTTCTGTCAATGATTTCACTACTGACTCATATCTGGCCAGATCATTCATCCAACACATGTTTAATGAGTGTCCCACAGGCATTGGGTTCCCCTAAAGCAATCCCTGGCTCTTTCCATTACCTTCAACCTGCCAGATGCAATCTTATACTCACCCTCATCCTGTCCATGATCATGCACATTTTTGTAATAACAATATTTACAAGCACATATAGAGGACTTCTTATGTGTTAAGCACTATTCTAAGCACTCTATATAACATTAACTCTTTAAATTTTTATAAAATCCAATGAAGTAGGCCTACTATTTCCCCTATTTTACAGATGAGGAAACTGAGGCACAAAGAATTGAAGTAACTTGCCCAAAGACAGCAGGCATTTGAACCCAGGTGGTTTGATTCCAGAATCCATCTTCATCCACTTCACACTTTCATTTGGACTTCCCAATTTTCACTTAAAATTGTACCTGTTTCATTCCATTTCTAAGAAGTTAATGTTCAATCATTTGTCATTAATGACTAAAAATATTCCAAATATTGATCAGTTAATAAGCTTGGTTAATCAACAATGGTTCCTTGATATAATGGAATACCATGTACCTATTACTAAGAATGAGATGGATCCATGAGCTAATACTGAAAAATTTCCAAAATATATCATGAAGTTTGGAAAAACAAACAAACAAACAAACAAAAGTAATACATATAGCATGGTTCACTATGAATTCTGAAAAGTACAAGTACATTAATAAACATTTCATAAAGAATATACATGACACCATTAATTTCCTTTGAGGAGTAGAACTAAAAATTTAGAAAGGAGAGTTGAAAGAATCAACTATTGGTTTTGCTGATCTCTAATGTGTTTTTTTTTTTAATTTCATTAATTTCTGCTCTAATCATTATTATTTCCTTCCTTTCACTTTTTTTTTTTGGTTTAATCATCTTGAGATGGATCCTTAGCTCACTGACTTTTTAAAAAAATTTTTTATTGAGATTGTTCACATACCATACAATTATTCAAAGATCCAAAGTGTACAATCAATTGCCCACAGTACCATCATACAGCTGTGCATCCATCACCACAATTAAAATTTTTTTTCAATTTTTAGAACATTTCCATTATTCCAGAAAACAAATAAAGACAAAAAAAGGAAACTCAAATCCTCCCATACCCCTAAGCACCTCCCCTCCATTATTGACTCATAGTATTGGCATAGTACATTTGTTACTGTTGATGAAAGAATGTTAAAATACTACTAACTGTAGTATATAGTTTGCAAAACGTATATATATTTTTCTATATGCCCCTCTATTATTATGTTCCAGTTATAGTGTCATACATTTGTTCTAGTTCATGAAAGAGATTTCTAATATTTGTACAGTTAATCACGGACATTGCCCATCACAAGATTCACTGTTTTATCCATTCCCATCTTTTAACCTCCAACTCTCCTTCTGGTGCCATATGTGACTCTGAGCTTCCTCTTTCCACCAAATTCACACACCATTCAGCACTGTTATTCTCACAACATTCTACTGTCATCTCTGTCCATTTCCAAACATTTAAGTTCAACCTAGTTGAACATTCTGCTCATATTAAGTAACCACTCCCCATTCTTTAGCCTCCTCATTCTACATCCTGGTAACTCATATTTCATGTCTATGAGTTTACATATCATAAGTAGTTCATATCAGTGAGACCCTGCAATATTTGTCCTTCTGTGCCTGACTTATTTCTCTGAATATAGTGTCCTCAAGGTTTCTTCATCAACCCATTTTTTTTAAGATGGTTTGTTCTCACACCATACATTCCATCCTAAGCAAACAATTGATGGTTCCCTGTATAGTCGCGTATTTATGTATTCACCACCATCGCCAGTATCTATATAAGTACATCTCCATTTCTTCCACAAAGAAGGAGGGAGAGTTAAAGAAGGGAGAGAAACAAAATAAAAAGAAAAAAGAAAGAAAAAAAAATGAAAAAAAAAAAAAAATGACAGCTACCATCACCCAAAATTGTGTTCCAAACCTCTGACTCCTGTCTTTTCCTATCTGTCTGTAGTGCTCCCTTTAGTATTTCCTGTAAAGCAGGTATCTTGTTCACAAACTCTGTCATTGTCTGTTTGACAGAGAATATTTTAAACTCTCCCTCATATTTGAGGGACAGTTTTGCTGGATATAGGATTCTTGGTTGGCAGTCCTTCTCTTTCAGTATCTTAAATACATGACACGACTTCCTTCTTGCCTCCATGGTTTCTACTGAGAAATCCGCACACAGTCTTATCAAGCTTCCTTTGTATGTGATGGATCGCTTTTCTCTTGCTTTCAGGATTCTCTCTTCGTCTTTGATGTTTGATAATCTGATTATTAGGTGTCTTGGCGTAGGCCTATTGAGATCTATTTTGTTTGGGGTTACACTGTACTTCTCGGGTCCATAATTTTATGTCTTTCGTAAGAGATGGGAAATTTTCATTGATTATTTCCTCTATTATTGCTTCTGCCCCTTTTTCCTTCTCTTCTCCTTCTGGGACTCCATGACATGTACATTCATAAATTTCATGTTGTCATTCAATTCCCAGAGATGTTGCTTGTATTTTTCCATTCTTTTCCCCATCTGTTCTTTTGTGTGTAGGATTTCAAGTGTCTTATTCTCCGGTTCCTGAGTGTTTTCTTCTGCCTCTTGAGATCTGCTGTTGTATGTCTCCACTGTGTCTTTCATCTCTTGTATTGTGCCTTTCATTTCCATAGATTCTGCCAGTTGTTTTTTGGAACTTTCAATTTCTGCCTTATGTACACCCAATGTTTTCATTATACATTTCATCTCTTTTGCCATATCTTCCCTAAACTCTTTGAATTGATTTAGCATTAGTTGTGTCAATTCCTTTATCTCAGTTGAAGTGTAAGTTTGTTCCTGTGACTGGGCCCTAACTTCGTTTTTCTTAGTGTAGGTTGTAGTTTTCTGTTGTCTAGGTATCTGGTTTCCTTGGTTACCCCAATCAGGTTTTCCCAGACCAGAACGGGCTCAGGTCTCTGAAGGGGGCAATATTCAGTATCAGGTTTCCCTGAGAGTGTGTCTTAGAAGAATCAGCTCATTGATTTTAGCCTTTCCTCCTTTCATACAAATGCATACATATATGTACATGCACAAATATATAAAATATATGTTTAAAGTTATAAATTTCCTTCTATGCATGACTTTAGCTATACCCCATGTTATGATATGCTGTATTTTCATTATCATTCAGTTAAAGTATGTTCCAATTCCATTGTGGCTTATTCGTTAATGCAGGTGTTATTAAGAAATACAATGTTTAATTTTCAAACAAATGGGAATTTTCTAGTTATCTTTTTGTTATTGACTTTTAGCTTAATTCTACTGTGGTCAGAAACATATTCTGTTTCAAATCCTTTAAAATCTATTGAGACTTGTAGATAGTTAACTTTCAAAATGTTCTGTGAATGCTTAAAAAGAATGTACACTCTGCAGTTGTTGGGTAGTGTTGTATATGTGCCCACTAGGTTAAGTTTGGTAATTATGTTGTTCAAATCTTCTATAGCTATGCTACTCAAAGTGTGGTTCGGGAATTGTCAGCCTCATTATCAACTGGGAACTTTTTAAAAATGCAAATTTTCAGGCACCATCACAGATCCTCTGAATCAGAATCTCTGGAGATAGGGCTAACAAGCTTTCCAGGTCACTGTTATGCATGCTAAATATGGAGAAGCACTGTTCTTAAGTCCTTATTGACATTTTTTTGTCTGCCTTTCTTTGAAATTCTATAAATTTTTGCCTAATGGGTTTTAAAGTAATGTTATTATATGAATACTAATATAGAATTGCAGTATCATCCTGTTGGCATCATTATTTAGTGTCCCTCTTTGTCCCTAGTAAAAACTTTTGCCTTAAACTGTTCTTAATCTGATACAGATAGAGAAACACCAATCTCTTTTGATTAATTTTTCAAAGTATACCTTTTGCCATACTTTTGTTTTCATTGTTTCGGTGTCACTATATTTTAGATGTGTCTCTTATAGAACACATATACTTGGTTTGATTTTTAGATATTGTCTGACAATATTTGCCCATTAATTATTACATTAATTTAATTTGAAGTAACTACTGATATATTTGTGTATAAATCTATCATCTTACTAAGTGCTTCCTATTTGTCCTACTTATCATGTTTTTTTCTCTCTCCTTTCTTGCACTCTTTTGGGTATTAAAAAAAAAAAAACAAAATTCCATGTTTCACTCTCTGTTAGATGAAAGTTATATACTGTTTTTGTATTCTTTAAGTGATATCTTAGGGATTATCCTGGAGTACATATAGAATACACAATTTTGATCTAGCAAAATCTAATATTTATTAATTAACAATTTCACATTAATTAGTACATCTACCCTCTTCCCCTAAACTGCAAGTCTTAGAACACTTACCCTCCCCCCACAACTTATCAGCTATTACCACTGTATATTTCAATTCTACACATATTGTCAACCAAATAAGACATTATTTTATATAATGGTCATCTATATTCACAAACATATTTACCCTCCCCCCTTTTTCTGCTTTTCTCTCACTCCCTTTCTAGAATCTTTTTACTTATGTCTGAAGTTAAAAAAAAAAAGGAAATAACTTTTGCATTTCCTCTACAGAGAAAAGGGGACATATACTCTCATTTTTTTCCCTGAAAATGTCTATATTTCGTTGCTGCTATCCAAGGATACTTGTGACGGGTACAGAATTCTAGACTGACAATTCTTTTATCTGTTTAAAGATATTATTCCATTGTACTGTGGCTTTATTTTTAGGGCCAAGAAATCAGTGGTCACCCTAACTTTTGCTTCTTTGAAGGCAATCTAATTTTTCCCACTGTTGGCTTTTGTTTTGAATGTGTTTACTGTAGATTTCTACTTATTTATTCTGTTTTGGACTGTAGTTCTTAATTAATTCAGTACTCGGGATCTTTCTATCAGTTTTGGAGAATTTTCAGCCATTATGTTTTCAAACATTGCTTCTGACCCACAATCACTTTTGCTCCTGGGACTCTAATTACATTTGTGTTAGACTTTCTTAATGTAACCTTTACGTCTTATATTCTCTCTTCTGATTTTCCACCCTATTGTCTCTCTATTTTTCAGCAGTTATTTTGTTATGACTCACCTTCCAGTCTAATTCACTATGTCTAATTTGCTTTTTTAATGCAATTTTATTGAAATATATTCACATACCACACAATCATCCAAAGTATACAATTGTTTTCATAATCATCATACAGTTGTGCATTCATCACCACATTCAATTTTTGAACTTTTTCATTACTCCAAAAAAAAAAGTAAAAACAAGAATAAAAATAAAAGTAGAAAAGAACACCCCAAACATCCCATGTTCCACCTCCCCTACTGTTATTCACTTACTTCTTTCTCCTATTTTTCTACTCATCTGTCCATACAGATGGATAAAGGGAGTATGAGCCATAAGGTTTTCACAATCACATGGTCACACCATATAAGCTATATAGTTAGTTATACACTTGACTTCAAGAATCAAGGATACTGGATTGCAGTTCAAAAGTTTCAGTTATTTCCTTCTCGCTATTCTAACAAACTAAAAACTAAATACAGATATCCATATAATGCATAAGAATAACCTCTCTACTCCATTGAACTCTCTCAGCCACTGAAACTTTATTTTGTTTCATTTCTCTTCCCCCTTCTGGTCAAGAAGGCTTTCTCTATCCTATAATGCCGGGTCCAGGCTCATCCCCGGGAGTCACGTCCCATGTTGCCAGGGAGACCTATACTCCTGGGAGTTATGTCCCAAATAAGGGAGAAGGGAGCAAGTCCACCTGCCAAGTTGGCTTAGAGAGAGAGACCACATTTGAGCAACAAAAAAGGTTCTCTGCTGGTGACTCTCAGGCACAATTATAAGTAGGCTTAGTCTCTCCTTTGCAGTAACAAGATTAATAAGGGTAAGTCAAAAAGATTGAGAGCTCAGCCTACTAAACTGGTAGTCCCCAATTCTTGCGAGAATATCAGGAACTCCCCAGTTGGGGAAGTTTAATATTTCCACATTTTTCCCCAGTCCCTCAAGGGGGCTTTTCCAAATACTTTTTATTCTCTGCCCAAATTACTCTGGGATACATCGGGGCTTCACTTTAACCTATACAAACTAACACGCTCTCACTCCCTATTCAAGGTTCCATATAATTATGGTATTTGAGTAAATTAACCATTCAAGTTAAATTATTTAGTGTGCTACAGAAATATAGATTTTGCACCAAATAAACACTCTTCCTTTAGTTCCACACAGAAGTTTTAAAACACAGTCAACATCATCCTCTACTCTTTAGTATGATCTACCCCAGTCTCAACCAAGTCCATTTCGTTCTTATCTCCAATAGAAGTCCGATCTCCTTTTCAGCCTATTTAACAGTTGCTTCATTAGGCAGTGCCAACACTTACAGCTGCCGAACTCTGACACCAAGTCCCAGGTGCCAGACAGACACCCAAAGCTCCAGGGACTGACCAGGTCATACACAAATAACACAGCATCTCAGAATTTAGACATAACCATTACAACTCATAAATGGAGATGTGACTGCTGCAAGAGCTTACAATCTAGGGATCTTTACAATAAGCCTTCCCCTGATAACCCATGCTCCCAGATGCAATTTTCAGAGTTTGCACATTGTTAGTCCATATTAGGGAGGCATTATAATGTTTCTCTTTTCTTTTCTGGCTTATTTCACTCAACATACAGTACTAGAGGTCCATTCACCTAGTTGTATGCCTCACAACTTCATTCCTTCTTGCCACCGCTCAATATTCCCTTGTATGTATACACCACAGTTCACCATTCCATTTATCAGTTGATGTACCCTTAGGCCACCTCCATCCGTTGGAAATCATGAATACTGCCGCCACAAACAACAGCGTGCAAATGTCCACTTGTGTCTCCACTCTCAGTTCCTCCAAGTATACACTCAATAACAGGGTTGCAGGACCATATAGTAACCCCATACTTAGCTTCCTTTGGAACCACCACATTGCCCTCCAGATGGGCTGCACCATTCTACTTCCCTACCAACAGTGAGTTGGTACATCCCTCTCTCCACATTTTCTCCAGCACTTGTATCTCTTTTTTTTTTAAAACAGTTTTTGTCACATACCATACAATCCATCCTAAGTAAACAATCAGTTATTCCTGGTATAATCACACAGTTATGCATTTACCACCACAATCTATATGAGGACATTTCCATTTCTAACACAAAGAAAGAGGAAGAGGAGAAAAGAAAAATGAGGCCTAAAAAATAAAAGACAGAAAAAAACAATAAAATAAAATACAATGCTAAAGTCATACAACCAAACAACACCAAGAATCCAACACCACTCCCTTATATCTCCCCCTTACAGACATTTAGCTTTGGTATATTGCCTTTGTTCCAATTAATGGAAGCATATTACGATGTTACTGTTAACTATAGACTCTAGTTTGCATTGACTGTATTTTTTCCCCTATACCATCCAATTTTCAACACCTTGCAATGTTGACATTCATTTGTTCTCCCTCATGTAAAGATATTCTTATTAGTACATTTAATCACTATCATTGATAACTCTAGGTTTTCCTAAGTTATACATCCTAGTCTTCATCTTCTATCTTTCCTTCTGATGTCATACTTGCCCCTAGCTTTCCAAATCTCTCTCTTCTGTCTTTTCCTATCTGCCTGCAGTGCTCCCGTTAGTATTTCTTGTAGAACAGGCATCTTGTTTACAAACTCTCTCAGTGTCTGTCTGAAAATATTTTAAACTCTCCCTCATTTTTGAAGGACAGTTTTGCCAGATATAGAATTCTTGGTTGGCAGTTATTCTCTTTCAATATCTTAAATATATCATACCACTTGCCTTCTCACCTCCCTGGCTTCTAGCGAGAAATCTGCACATATTCTTATCGAGTTTCCTTTGTATGTGATGGATCGCTTTTCTCTTGCTGCTTTCAGAATTCTCTCTGTCTTGGACATTTGATCATCTGATTGTTAAATGTCTTGGAGTAAGTCTATTCAGATCTATTCTGTTTGGGGTATGCTGTACTTCTTGGATCATAATTTTATGTCTTTCATAAGAGATGGGAAATTTTCAGTGATTATTTCCTCCATTATTCTTTCTGCCCCTTTTCCCTTCTCTTTTCTTTCTGGGACACCCATGATACATATAATCATGAACTTCATGTTGTCACTCAGTTCCCCGAGATGCTGCTCATATTTTCCATTCTTTTCCCTATTTGTTCTTTTATGTGTAGGATTTCAGATGGTCTGTCCTCTAGTTCATGAATACTTTCTTCTGCCTCTTGAGATCTGCTGTTGAATGTCTCCACTGTGTTTTTCATCTCTTCTATTGTGCCTTTCATTCCCATAAGTTCTGCCATTTGTTTTTCTTAAGCTTATGAATTCTTTATGGTCACTCAGTGTCTTCCTGACATCCTTCATCTCTTGCCACATTTTCCTTTAGCTCATTGAATTGATTTAGCATATTTGTTTGAACATCTTTAATTAGTTGTTTCAAGTCCTTTATTTCATTTGAAGTGTTAAGTTTGTTCCTTTGACTGGGCCATATCTTCATTTGTCCTAGTATGACTTCGAGGGTGTAATCAGTATCAAATTTCCCTGAAGATGAGCCCCAGAAGATTGTCAGACTTTCCTGTGAGGCTTCTAGACTCTGTGCTTTTCTTATCCTGCCCAGCAGGTGGTGCTTGTCAGCCTGCAGTTCCTCACTGGCACAAAGAGGTGTGGTGCATTGCCTTTAATTCTCAGCAAACCCTGTCCCTGCTCTGGTCAAGGGGGGTCATAAGCCAAGCTTAAGCTGTTTCTGTTTTTTCCTCCCAGTCCCTCGGGCCTAAATTATCTGAGGGAGGGCAGCCACTTGAGTTGGGCCTCACCTCCCCTTTTCTTAGGGAAGATAAGCCATTTAGGGAATTATCTCCCTCACTTGACTTCTTCTTTTGTCTCTCTGATTATCTTAACTCCTCCCTTGCCTGGGTCAGAGCTGATAATTGAAAATGCCTGAGAGTTTCCCCATGAGCTACTTAGAATGAGAGGTAAAAAAAATAAAGAAAAAAGAAGAAATTCCCTTTTTAGAGCCAGCCCCTAGCTCGCCAGTTTCTCTAGTTAAGAGCTGGAGCTGGTACCCAGTTCTATGGGCCCCTTTCATTGGGACATAGCCCTTTTTCAGTATACTGAGCTCAGCCACCTCCAAAAGACTCTGTTTGTTTGTTTGTTTGTTTGTTTATATATTTATTCCCATCAGCCATGCCTCCTCTCTGCCAGAAGAGACCTCAGGGTTCCTTTTTTTCTTGCTCCAGGTTTATCTGTGCTTATAGCTTGTATTCAATAGTCCAACTTTGTTAATTAAAACCACAATTGGAGCTTGGTTGAGTTACTTTCCCTTGCTTCCAGCAGAGACCACTTCTTATTCCCATAGGGAATTGTTCCAACTCAGCCTGCTGTGCCAGTGGTGCAGGGGCACTACCACCACAGTTTTGGAGGCTTTACCTACAGTTCTATGCTATGCTCTCAGTCCTTTCACCCATTACAGACTGGGGTACAATGTGTGTCCAGTCACAGATGTCCCCCAAACAGTTGTTCCAGACTATTTACTAGTTGTTCCTGGCTATTTTCTAGTTGTTCTAGAAAGTTAATTAAATTCCATACCTCCCTATGCCACCATCTTGCCCTGCCTCTCTAATTTGCTTTTAAACCCATCCACTGAGCTGTTAATTTTGGGTAACAAAACATTTTGTGTTCTTCAGTTCTAAAATCTCATTTGATCCATTTCAATGGTTTCTAGTTCCTTGACAAAATTCTTTATTTCCTTTGATATATTTAGCACAGTTATTTTACAGTTCATTTTCAATCCCCTTGTTTTCTATATCTCCTATGGGCATGTTTCTATTGCTTGTTGTTTCTATACATGTTGTCATATCTTCTTACATGTCTGTTTTTTTCTGATTGTGTGCCAGAGTTGGATTTGTACTGTTTATAGAAACAGTTTTGTTTTAGAAACTAGGATGACACTATATTTCTCCACAAAAATTTATATTTGCTTCATCCAGGTATCTATGATCACTAAACAGTCCAATTTCATGGACTGAGATATTCTGAAGCAGAATTACAGTCTTTCCAAAGGCCTGTCTACACCCTTACTACTAGGATACAGCCATTCTAGATCCTAACCTCTAGCAGATGAGAAGAGGTAGCCCTCTTTGGCAGGTCCTAATCAAAATTCCTGCCACCACTCCAGCCCTGCAAGGTTATCAAAAGCACTGATCACCCACAGAACATGAGAAAATAACTACAAATCATATATCTAATAAGAGAAGTGTATCTAGAATATACAAAGAATTCATAAAACTCAATTAAAAAAAGACAACACAATTTAAAAATGGGTAAAGGATCTGAATAGGCACTTCTCCAAATAAGAAACGGCCAATAAGAACATGAAAAGATGTTTAACATCATCCGCCATCAAGGAAATGTAAATCAAAACCAATGACACAATGATACCTACCCACTAAGATGGGTAGAATCACAAAGTCAGATAATAATAAGTACTGACAAGGATATGAAGAAATCAGAACCCTCATACACTGCTGGTAGGAATGATAAATTGTGCAGAAGCTCTGGAAAACAGTCTGGCAAGTCCTTAATGGTAAAACACAGAGTAACCACATAACCCAGCAAAGCCACTCCTATGTATATACTCAAGAGAAATGAAAATATATGCCCATGCAAAAACTTGTCCATAAATGTCCATAGCAGCATTACCTTCACAATAGCCAAAAATTGGAAACAACTCAAATGTCCATCAACTGATGAACTTCTAAACAAAATGTAGCACATCCATAAAATGTAATATTATCTGGACATAAAAAGGAAAGAAGTACTGATATATGCTACATTATAAATAAATCTTAGGAACATGCTAAGTGAAAGAAGCCAGTTGCAAAAGACTACTTATTATATGATTCCACTTACATGAAATGTCCACGATAGGACAATAAAGACAGAATTTAGATGAATGGTTGCTTAGGGCTGGGGGAGATGGAAGCTTAGGGGGTTAATTGCTAAAAAGTATGGAGTTCCTTTTGGTAGTGGTAGTTGGACAACTCTGTGAATATACTAAAAAAATTACTGAATTGTATACTTTAAATGGGTGAATAGTATAGCATATGAACTATATCTCAATAAAGCTGTTAAGAAAAAAAAGCCCTGCTCAACCTCTCAGCTACCCTCTCAGAAGTGGTAAATTCCCCAAGGAAAAGCAGTTTTACTCAGCCTTATTTTCTTCCTGTCTACAAGTTCCTTGGTCCATAGCCAGGACCTTAACTATGAATTTAAGTGGATAACTTTAAAGCTACATCTTTAAGCTTGGCATTTCTTCTGAGTTATATTTTCAAATTGCACATTTCCCAACTGGGATACTGATGGCAGTATTCAATTTGACACATCTATCACAAATCTTTGATTTCCTCTCCATCAAACCAGCTTTTCCTTATGTGTTTCTTTTCTCCTCACATCCCATATCCAATTATTTACCCTATGTTATCAGTTCTACCTCCAAATACTTTTCAAATACACCCTGCTTACTATTCTCAGTGGCCTAATTTGAATCCTCACCATCTCTTGCTTGAATTATACCAGTACTCTCCTATGTAGTCTCCCTCATTCTAATGATCTTACACATTATTTTCACAATCCTGATGAAACATCCCATCCCAAGAAATCCTTATCTTCCTTAATTTTTCACAGTATTTATTACAACCTGACATAATATATATTTATCTATTTATTATTATTCTCCCCTTGTTACAATATAAACTCCACAAGGGCAGGGTCTCCATTGTATTCACTGTTATGTGCAGCTCCAGTGACTAGAAATCACTAGTTGAATGAATATTATTGACTATTTATTGAATAAATTAATTAACAAATGAAATGCAAAACAGATACCTAAACTGCTCAATGTCATAGCTGCAGACCCTCCCCAGTCAGGCTGAAGCCTGATTTTCTAATGTTATGTTCTGCTACCTAAATCATTTATTCAACAAATACTCACTGAGTGTTTATGTGCTAGACACTGTGCTAGGCTCTGAGAATACAGTACTGAATAAGACAGCAGTCCTGACCAAATAGAACTTACCACCTACCAGGGAAACAGCATTAAACATTTCATTATTTAGCTACAATTCTGGTAAATGGTTTCAAGGAAAAGTATGAGAAGCTATGAGAACATGTAACGGGATACGAAATGAGGACATCAAGGAAAGTTTTCTTAAAGAATCGACATTTGAAGTGAGCTCTGAAAGATCAGAAATTAATAAGATGTTTATACATGTTTGTAGTGGGGCAGGCCAAAGTTAGAGCATTCCAGGAAGGAGAGACAGCATAATAATAATTATTATACCTTCTATTTACTCTGTACCTGGCTCTACTAGGTGTGGGAAAAATGCCCACAACTCTATGAACTACATGATATTTTTATCAACATTAAACACATGAGGAAATAAGGCACAGAGAGGTTAAATGACTTGCCCAAGATCACAGGGCTAATAAAAGAGGTAGGTGGGATTTTAGTCCAGGATTGCCTGAGTCTTCAGCACCTATACCCTTAACTACTATAAACTAATCCCACACATAATTACACAGGCTCAGCCTTACTAGACTGTTTTCTTAACATATCTACGTTTTGCTTATGCAGCTTCCTTCATTTAAAATGCCTTTCCTACCCAATTTTTTTTGTCTGTCAAAGTCTTATTTGTCCATCTCCAGGTTCCAACACATGTCATCTCCTCTAGAGGGACTTTCCTGATTCTCTCAGAAGAAACTAATTGTATCCTTTGGTGGTTTTGAGCTATGTACCCAGTAAAAACATGTTTTTAATCTTAATCCATTCCTGTGGGGGTGAACCCATTGTAAATAGGACATTTTGGTGAGGATAATTCAATCAAGGTGTGGACCAACTGAATCAGGATGGATCTTAATCCTATTACTAGGCACCTTTATAAGCAGAATGAAGCAGGAAGAAGCAGGATGTCAGTGGAACCTAGAGAAACCAGGAGAGGCTGCCAGGTACATTGCCACGTGACAGAAAAGTCAGGGGCCAAGGATCACCAGCATCCAGCCCCAGAACACCACAATCTTCTGGGAGAAAGCATCACCTTGATGACATCTTGATTTTGGACTTCTCCAAGCCTCAAAACCGTAAGCCAATAAATCTTCATTTTTTAAGCCAACCCATTTCATGGTATGTGTTTTAGTAGCCAGGAAACTAAAACACCTCCTTTCACTATATTCCAAACATGGGACTCACATGTACTTGTACGACAGCACGCTCCTTGAGTAACTTTTATGTTCTGTCAGTACCAGGTTTGTCTGCCTCCCCAGGAGATCTAACATTTCTCAGGAAGAGGAACTCCTATTTTATTCACCTATGTTTGTCACAGTGCCAAGCACAGTGCCCGGTACATAGCAGGCACTCAGTACCTGAGTGAATTAGGAAGATAGCAAAGAATCCCGACAAGTATCTTCAGCTGAATCAACTTCATTTATTTATACTGTTTGCAGTATCTATTTTCAAAACCCTTACTCAATGTAGAAAAGTAAGGTGCTCTCCATATAGATGACATTGGGATCAGAAAGGGAAAAGCTAAAAGAGACGGTAAAAGGAAACCCCAAGAGCATCTCTTGAAAATGCCAGATCTCTTAGGTGGAAACATAACAGAGTCAACAATGTGGGAGGCCAGGACACTTGGGCATGAAGCCTGTTTTGATGCAATGTTTTTGCTCTTTGGGCAAAACTGTCTATCATCTGTACATACTTCCTAGCCACTCTCCACCCTCCTCTGGGCCTCAGGAGGCTTTCTATGTGCCCTCAGGCTTCTAGCCAATGGAAGGCATTGATAGGAGATGAGAGGAAGGGAGGAAAGAGTATTTTTTCCCTGGACTCTCTCATTGTGATGCTGACTTTACTGGAGATCTCAGTTACCGGCTTTCATGTGGCCTCCTCTGTTTTTGGGTTCTGGTTATAATTCCCTTGTCTCTTCCAGACAGGGATAATAACAGGACTTATTATTAGCATTTTCTTTTGTGATTTCTCTACACCCTGCTTGCACTTTTGTAAATAGTCATTTTATTAAACTCTCCTTAAATTATTCTAATTTGAATGTGCCTTTTCTGCCAGGACCCTGACTGTTATATGGGCCTATTGGCCTGACATGCCTTACAGAGGCAAGTCAATGGAAAGGTGAAACGCAGTGATGAAAGACAGGCATGAGGAGGGACTGCTGGGAATATTCAAAGGGAAGGAAGCAGAGAAGGAATAAGCAAAACAAGGTAAAGGTGACCAAAACTAGAGAGACCACAGTTCTGATTATGGCTTCACCTAGAAACGGGAAAACTAAAAACAAACAAACAAACAAAACACTAAATCTAAGCTGGAAATAGTCTTTCTAAACTTAGTTTGGGTTTTGCATCAAGCAAGTGTTATAGATTTTTTCAAAAAGTCAATTTTAAAACAAAATATCTGACATCACTGGAAAAAGCTTTAAAAATCTTGCTAATCACAGCAGCAGCAACAACAAAACCCAGGAGGTCTTTCCTGATTTCTTTCAGTCTTGTAGTATGCCTAATCCATACTTGGTGTGATAGCATCTTCAAAGCTACCATCTTTTTACAACCTGCTCCTTTGTTCTTTGCACACTGTTTAATGATGACCCATCTCTACTAGGATACACAATGAGAATCTTCCATAAACAGTTCCATAAATAGAGGATCTGTAGCCTTCTTTTAAGACAGTGTAAAATTAGTGCCTTACCAAAATAGCTGCCATTTTCTCTCAATTTATCTCTAGTCCACCAATTACATGCTTACAGTAGAAATCCAGTTCTGCCTTCTGTCTACTGCTAAAGTAACTGAAAAAGTACTTTATGAATAGCTGAAAAAGATACTGTAATTTGATAGCCATTTTTTTTCCCAGCCCTAATTATTATTTTAATGGGCTTCTTCTTATTTTAATACATTTTTTTTTAATAAGGAAATCTTACTTACAAATTTTAATTAGCTTACTGAATATTCACAGCTCTGGAATAAGTGGTTTAATGAGTAAGGAGACCTCAGACTACTAACTAGCCTGGAGTCTCTAAAGTAGTATAGGGGGAAAACAATGCAGCTCTAGTGATAAAAGCCCAGGCCAATGCCTCACAAACAAGGACTCTGCAGCTGGGCCCCAGGGATGGATGAATCACCCTGCCTCTTGCAGGAAAAAAAGTAAAAATCCAGTTTCTCCCTTTTCATCGATAACCTCTGGGTAAGAACCTCCAGCTCTCCCATTCACTAAGGTTTTGACTCTAACCAAATCACTTAACTTCTCTGAACTTCAGTTTCCTCATCTGTAGGGTTAGTAACAATGTTTCCACACTAGATTGTTTTAAAGACTAAGTAAAAGTAGATCTTGAGCACTGCTTTAAAAGCATTAAAAGATGAAGGGGATTTACCAGTCTACAAATCTACAGTTCTGAGGCCATAAAAGTGTCCAAACTAAGGCATTAACAAGAGGATAGCTTCACTGAAGAATGGCCAATGATACCTGGAACAACTCTGTCAGCTGGGAAGGCATGTAGCTGGCATGTGCTGGCCCTTTTCTCCCGGGTTATACTTCAAAATGGCTTTCTCCAAAATGTGTCGGGGTGTCTGTCTTAGCTCCTCTCTCTTAGCTCCTCTGTGTCCTTGCTTCTTTCTCCCAAGATGTTCATCTTTAAGCATCTGGTCCTCTTTTAGCTTCTCTGGAGCAAACTCTGGGCTTCATCTCTTAGCTTAGAGTCTCCAGACGTCCTTCTGCTTGCATCTCCAAGCATCTCTAAGCATCTCTGTTGGTGCTGGTTCCTGTCTCACTTCCTGAGCCTCTTAAAAGACTCCAATGATCTAATTAAGACCTACCCTGAATGGGCAGGGCCACACCTCCATGGGAATGATCTAACCTACAGTTGGGTGAGTCACATCTCCGTGGGAACAACCTCATCAAACGTCACACCCTAATCAAAAAGATAAATAAGTCTGCCCCCACAAGATTGCATTAAAGAACATGGGTTTTCTCGGGGACATAATAGATTAAACCAACACACCATTTCAGGTTCTCTTCTGCTAAAAAAAAAAAAAAAAACACCAATCATTTCTTTACAGTACATTTCAATTACAACAGCAATGAAGAGTAAGTTAACATTTTCATTCTAAAAACATGCAGCAGAAAGTAAGGCCAAAGTTATTTGAATTCAAAATTGGAATCAGGAGAACAATGGAGTTGTTTGTCATTCGGTAACTTGAATAATCCATGCAGAGAAGATTGTGGGAATATGGTGGGGTAGGAAGCTCCAGGCATTAGCCCTTCCACCAAAACAACAGGAAGGAACTGCTTGAATCAAGTATTTTGAAACTCTGGAGTCTACTACAATACTGTGCTCCATCCAGGGAAGAGCAGGAGGGAGAGGCTGGTAAACTATGGTAAATATTGATGAATTTCCCTCTATGTGCAGCAGCTGCTGTTGCCCATTCCCCACTTTTGTGGCAGGCAGCAGTGAGGTCCTCAACTCTTGCTCCTGGTGTGGCCTGCTGGTACCAGGGTGGGATATAAAGACATAGTGCCCCCAGATCAGGGAGTGTGTGGTCTAATCACTGATCACTGCTTTTGAGCAGCTACTTCAGAACACTGGAAGTCTGGCTCTGAGGGCAGTCATTGTTCCAACCAACTTCAGGCAAAAGCAACAAAGAAGTCTTTTAAAAACAGTATCCTTCCTCAAAACAACAGAAAGAGTTAAAGGGCTGCATGATGGGGCAAGTGACAAATCAAGAAAACACAGCTTTAAGGAGCATAAGAAAAGTTCCTAGCACCTTTGCTGGACCCTTTCTCACCCACTCCCCAGTGCAGTATGGGGCCAGCTAAAGCTCCCTTTTGTTGGAAAACTCCACTTCAAACACAGGCCTTCACAAAGTGCACTTTAGGTGAGCCATTTTTATGCAAAATTTCCCGTGGCCAGAATAACATGTTGCGGCCACTGCATCCTGCCCAAAACTCCCCTTCCCCAACCATATACATTCCAGCCCTTAAAAGGGCATAAAAACCCACTATTCACTTCTCCATTGGCTCAACGCCATTCCTTCCCAATTCCCAACCCGACAAACACCTGGGTACAATCACCACTTGACCCATCAGTTAAACCCCTGTCCATCTTTACCAAGTCACCACCCCTGAAGGCAAAGCATAAATACAGTTCTCCCTTTGTCTAGAGCGGGCTGAAGCTTTACTTCAGACCAGCCATGCTGATGGCACCTTTCCTTCTGACCCCAACCATGCTGCTGCAAGAATAAAACTTTCCTGCCTGAAAATTGACTGGTCTCTGTACCCTCTATGATTGTGCACCCCGAAATTTCTGACACCTTTGTGGGTCCCTGGTCTCCCCCCAGCTGGGTTAGACTAACCTAGAAAACTCTAGCTTGAGCAGGGGAAGCAGGAAAGAAACAACTGAATCAGGCAACATGGGGCAAAGGGTTACTTGCTTTAAGTCCTGTGATGGAGCACCCAGGAGGAGATCTGTTTCCTGGGGAGTATAGCAGGCATTCAAATCTATAAACAGGGGAATTTCTAAGGCCACTAGCAAGCAATAAACTGGTACAAGAGACAAGGTTCACAAAAGACAAGGAGGACCCTGAACTTTGCATTCACTTTAGGCTGACTTTCTTTATAGGAGGGCTGAATCTGAAGGATTCAGCCAATGCAAAGCCAATTGGCAGAGACTGTGAAAGGTGTTTTTATGCATTGGTTTGTTTGGTTTATTAGCTTCCGATATGCAAAAAATATCTCAAGAAACAGAGCCTTCAGGGACTAAATCACAATATGAGAACGTCAATAATGAGATAGAAATTTTGAAATTTTTCAAATACAATTACTGGAGTTGAAGACCACAATAACTGAAATGAAAAAAATGCCAGGAGGGTTTCAACAGCAGATTGGAGCTGGCAGAACAATCAGTGAAGAGACAACTGAAATTAGTCAGGCTGAGGAGCAGAAAGAAAAAAAAGAATATGAAAAAAGGGAAAATAGCCTAAAAGTCCTTGGGACATCAAGTGCACCAATATATGCATTCTGGGATAGAAGGAGAAGAAAAACAGAAAGGGGCAGAAGGAATATTCCCAAAAACGATGACAGAAAACTTCCCGAATATAACAAAAGATGTTAATATGCAATCCAAGAAGCCCAGTGAATACCAAACAGGATAAATTTAAAGAGAAATATGCACAAATACACAGTAGTCAAATTCTCCAATGCAAAGGTTAGGAAGAAAGTTCTGAAAGCTGTGAGAGAAAAGAAACATGTTATATACAAGGGAGTCCCAATTGGATTAAATACTGATTTCTCATCAGAAACCAGGAGGTCAAGAAGGCAATGGAATGAAATACTTAAAATGCTTAGAGAAAACAATTATCAACCAATAATTTTATATCTGTTAAGAATTTCTTTCAAAAACAAGGAAGAGATTAAGACATTCCCAGATAAACCAAAGCTGAGGGAGTTCTTTACCACTAGACCTGTCCTACAAGCAATACTACAGGGATTGCTTCAAACTGAAGGGAAAGGACACTAGATAGTGGATCAAAGTGACAAAAAGAAATAAAGAATTCTGGTAAAGGTACCCATGTGGGTAATTACAAATGCCAGCTCTATTGTATTCTTTGGTATGTAACTCCACTTCTGACTTCTTACAAGTGCTAAAATGTAAATGTATAAAAAGTAATGACAAATCTGTGGTTTTGGATATATAATATACAAAGATATCATTGATACAAGTACAAAAAAAGGTGGGGAGGCAGTAGGTTATATGAACAGTGTATGTGTATGCTATTGAAGTTAAGTTGGTATCAAATAAAAATGATTATTATAAACTTAGGATGCTAAATGTTAATCTCATGATAACCACAAAGAAATGAGAAGGGAATCAATATGATACAATACAAAAAACTCAAATAAATATAAAAGTAGGCATTAGTGGAATAATTGAGGGTCAAAAAAGTATAAGACTTGCAAAAATTAAATAGCAAAATGGCAGAAGAAAGTCTTGCATTAGCAGTAGTTATTTTAAATGTAAATGAATTAAACTTTCCATCCAACAAAAACAGATTGGCAGGATGGATTAAAAAGCATTACTCAACCATATGCTGTTTACAAGAGACTCACCTAAAATTCAAAGACATAAATAGCATGAAAGTGAAAGAATGGATAAAAAAATATACCATATAAGTAGTAACCAAAAGACTAAGATAGTGATACTAATATCAGATAAAATAGCCTTTCAGTCAAAAACTATTACAAGAGACAAAGAAGGTCATTATCTACTGATAAAGGAGTCAAATCCACAAGAAGACATAACAATTATAAATATATATGCACCTAACAGCAGAAAATATGAAGCAAATATTGACAGCTTTGAAGAGAGAAACAGACAATTCTACATTAATGGTAGGAGACTTTAATACACCACTTTCAATAATGGCTAAAACATCTAGACAGAAGACCAATAAATAAACAGAAATCTTAAATGATATTCTAAATCAACTAGATCTAACTGACCTATATAGAACACTTCACCCAACAGCAACAGAACACACATTCTTCTCTAGTGCACATGGGTCATTCTCTAGAATAGACCACACCTTAAGTCATAAAAATTAAAAAATATTGAAATCATACAATGTGTCTTCTCCATCCAAAAATGAATGAAACTAGATATCAAAAACATGGGAGAAATGGAAAATTCACAAACATACAGAAATTAAATAATGTACTCTCAAACCACCACTGGGTCAAAGGGAAATTAGCAAATATCTTAAGGCAAACAAAAATGAAAATATACCAAACTTAAGAGATGCAGCAAAGGCAGTGCTGAGAGGGAAATTTATAGCTCTAAATGCTTACATTAAAAAAGAAGAGCAAACTAGATCTAGAAAATGAAGAGCAAACTAAACCCAAAGTGAGTGGAAGGAAGGAATTAAAGATTAGAGTGGATATAAATGAAATAAAGAATGAAACAAACAAACAAACAATAGAAAGAAAAGTTGGTTCTTTAAAAATATCAATAAAATTGACAAAACTTTAGCTAGAATGAAAAAAGGAATGAAGAGACAGGACATAAGTAACTACAATCAGAAATGAAAAGGTGGGCATTACTACCAACCACATAACTAAAAGGGACTGTAAGAGGCTACTTGAACAACTGTATACCAACAAATAAACTAGATGAAATGGACAAATTCCTAGAAACACACAAACTACCTACACTGACTCAAGAAGAAAAAGAAGATCTCAACAACAAACTAACAACAAATAGATTGAATAAGTAATCAAAAACCTCCCAACAAAGAAAAATCCAGGCCCAGATGGATTCGAGTGGAATTTTACCAAAATTCCAAGAAGGATTAACACCAGTCCTGCTCAAAAATTGAAGAGGAGGTGTGCTGGTTTGAATCTATTATGCACCCTACAAAAGCCATGTTCTTTAATCCAAACTTGTGGGGGCAGATGTATTGTGGGTGGTATCTTTTGATTAGGTTGTTTCCATGGAGATGTGACCCTGTCCATTCAAGATGGGTCTTAATTAGATTACTGGCATCCTCTATGAGAGGTTAAAAGGCAGGGACATTTTGAAGAGGGCTGACACAAACCCAGATATTTGGAGCAGCAGACTCCAGCCACATGCCTTCCCATGTAATGAAGGAACCCCAGATGCCATTGGCCTTTTTTAAAAGGCATCCTCTTGTTGATGTCGTAGTTTGGACACTTCTATGGCCTTAAAACTGTAAATCTGTAACCTCATAAATCCCCTTTATAAAAGCCAATCCATTTCTCGTATTTTGCATTTTGGCAGCTTTGGCAAACTGGAACAGGATGGAACACTCCCTAACTCATTCTATGAGGCCAACATCACCCTCATACCAAAACCAGATAAAGATACTACAAGAAAAGAAAACTATAGAACAATATCTCTTATAAACATAGATGCTAAAGTCCTCAAAAATATAGTAGCAAACCAAATCTAACAGCACATTGAAAGAATTACACATCATGATTGTGGGGCCCCAGGGCCCACCCCCACCCCCCAACTCTTTAGTGAAGTAAGTTATTGCACATAGTTGCCTACTTGACAGGAAAAGACATTAAAGGTCATCAGATGTCCACTGGTAGGAAAAGAATGTATAAATGGTATCACAAACAAAGCATTAAAACTCCCCTCCCCTGATCATTGTTGATAACAAATTTCAACACCCCTGTGTCACAAGACTCTGCCAAAACTCTGTTCTCACATCCTATGGAATATCTTTGTCCTAACCTTTATAAATCACCCTCTAGCACCCCTCGTGCTTTGCAGAGTGCTAACTTCCATCTTTCCCAGCCAGCCACTGCTGTGAATCTATCTCCTGTCTGTAAGTCCTATTAAACTCATGTTTAGTTTCATGCCTGGTGTGTTCTTTGGTCTTGGGGCTGAGCAGGGCTGAAAAAATTGGTGAGCCAGCCAGGAGATAGAAGAGCCGCCAGCTGTAGGGTATATGGGTACAGGGAAGGGGGAATCCAAAATGGGCCCATATCGTTGATGTTGGGAGGGGTGCCTGCACTCTTAGATGAATGGGAACCACCGCGAGAGTATGGAGATGACCTGAAAACTTCAGCAGAATTGGTACCTGTTTTGCACCAAATTGCAGGACAACTAAATTTGAGTAAGAAAAAAAGAGTCTGTCAAATAGTGGCAGCCATAACATGGCCCCTCTTAGGAGCCTTGTGGATGGCTACCAAGGCAGAACAAGTGGCAAAAACTACTGTGCACCATTTAGAGGAGACAGTAAAACTAGAAAGAGATATTCACCTTGCCCAGAAGGAAATGAAGGACTCTCTAACCAATCACTCACTCCAAGTGGACAATCAGACTCTGGCATGCGGATATGTCTGAGTCAAAGGCCATAAGTTGCCTCAAGCTCGAGTCTAGAGGAGTTTAGCTACTCTGGGATGGGACCCCAAAGCATGGTACCCCATAGGCTCCTCCTCAGAGAAGGAAGGAGAGGATGGATGGGAGGTAGAGGAGGACGAAGAGCCCCAAAAGGTGCACCCTGTAAAACAACAAAAATGGAAGGCATCACAAGATCAACCCCCTGGGGTTCAGCAATTCCAACCTCTTGAACAGAAATTAAAGATTACTATGAGAGACTATACTGCAGCTGATTTGGATGATTTAGGGCAGTGGTACAGACAAAAAACTACAGAGTCCCTACCCAATTGGCTTCTAAGATTATGGGGTACTGGAGCAGAGGGGGTAGTGCTATCTGGAGGGGAAACGAGTAAACTGGTGTCTATTACAACCCAACCTTTGCTAAAACAATGCTTGTATGATACCTCAGCTAATGCAAAAACCACCTCCTTATTGGCTATGGCTGGTTTACAGGTTTAAGACAGCATGGCCTAAGAAGGGAATATACTGAACAATACTCCCCATTGACAAACTATGGAGGAGCTAAAAGATGTTTTAAGGGAGCTAGGAATGAAGCATGCTATTTATGCTGCAGCATTCATAGATTCTGGCACAGAGGCTTTTACTGCAGGAATGAAAGACATGGTATTGCATACTGCCCCCAACCATTTCTATGGGCCTCTCGTGTCTATCCTAAGTCCACTAGTAGGACAGCCTATTTCCCTTGCTGCTCAGGCTTTAGCTGACCTTGGAGAGTTGGAGAGGCTGCAGAAAAGAGGGGAGGGAATAAGGAGAATGGGAAAGGCTCCCAGTGAGCATAAAGGCCCTAATTAGGTATCCTACAAATAGATGTGGGTGATTTCATTGCTGTAGGCACAGAAATAACAGCTATAGATAAGCAACCAATGCAATGTTAGTAAAGCTATGGAGCAAACTACCTAAGAGCCAGAGATTTACTAAAGTGAGCTCCCAAACCATTGAGAAGAAAGGAAGTCAGGAAAAAAAACATCATTTGGAGCCCTCTGCTGCCCTGGAAGAGGTATGGGAAGCCCCCTTCCCTCTTCCATAAGGGGGAGGTCAAGATGTCTGGGAGCAAACAATAGTTGGGGACCCCCAGGATTGGAGACTACATGTAGAATTAAACATTTACTGGTCCCCTACTAACCAGCAACAAGTGTTAGCACTAGTAGGTATAGGAGCTGAATGTACTTTAATCTATGGGAATGTAGCCTGATTCCACGGGCCAGTACTGGCTATAGATAGTGTGCCATTTTGGATGTATTATGTCCCCCCAACACCATGTTCTTTAATGCAATCATGTGGGGGCAGAGGTATTAATATTGATTAGGATGGAATCCTTTGATTGAGTGTTTTCATGGAGAAGTGATTCAGTCAACCATGGGTGACCTGTTTGATTGAATTACTTCCATAGAGATGTGGACCCCGCCCATTCAGGGTAGGTCTTGATTTAATCACTGGAGTCCTGTATAAGAGCTCACAAACAGAAGGACCTCAGAACAGCAGGGAGTGACATTTTGGAGAGAAGCTGGGAGAGACACTTTGGAGATGGCCACTGAAAGCAGAAACTTGCTGACACTTTGGAGATGTGAGTGCCCAGTGTTTGCTCCAGAGAAGCTAAGAGAGGACAAAATGCCCCAGGAGCAAAATTTTGAAGTATGCACAGGAGCTGAGAGAGGAACTGGAACACAACCTGGGGATCAGCAGATGCCAGCCATGTGCCTTCCCAGCTAACAGAGTTTTTCTGGATGCCATTGGCCTTCCTTTGATGGAAGTATACTCATGTTGATATCTTCATCTGGACATTTTCACGACCTTCAGACTAAATTGTAACCAAATAAACCTCCTTTATAAAAGCCAATCCACTTCTGGTATTTTGCCTAACGGCAGCATTAGCAAACCAGAACAGATGGCTATGGGGGTGGAAACAATCCAGGCAAAGAAGCACAGCCTAACTTTACAAATTGGGAGATACCCCCCTCAAGTGTATATGGTATATATTTCCCCTACACTGGAATATATTTTAGGAATTGATCTTCTACAGAATGCCACATTGCAGACCACTATAGGGGATTTCCACCTCCGGTGTAGAGTGATCCAAGTTGTCTTAAAGGATCAGGCAAAAGGGTCCCCTGTAAAAGTGCCCCCGCTTTGGAGGGTCATAGTTACAAAATAATATAAACTTCTGGGAGGGCACCAAGAAATCTCAGCCACTATCAATGAGTTGGAGTGAGTAGGGATAATAACACCCACCCACAGCCCTTTCAATAGACTTGTATGGACAGTATGAAAGCCTGTCATGGAATGTGGTGCATGATAATAGGTTATCAGGAGTTAAGCAAGAAAACACCACCATTGTATGCCACAGTCCCGAACATCACTGGTTTATTACAAGAAATTAGTACCCAGTTGTGTCAAGATCATTTTGTATTGGATCTTGGTAATGCTTTCTTTAGTATCTCCCTACAAAAATCAAGCTAGCATGCATTCACCTTCTCCTGGGGAGGCCAACAATGGATTTTACTGTGCTTCCCCAAGGCTATGTACATAGCCTGAACATCTGCCATGGTCTCATGGCAAAGGATTTGGCTAAGTGGGAAAGTCTCACAAATATAACTCTATTTCACTACATTGGTGATATCATGTTAACCAGTAACTCAGAATTAAAAGAAGCCTCAGGCTCATTGCTAGCTCACCTTGAAAGTCAGGGATGGGCAGCCAATGGCAACAAACTGCAAAGTCCTGGCTGCTCTGTTTAATTTTTGGGTGTTTTATGGTTGGGTAACACAAAAACAATACCTGCTGCTGTAACTGATCAAGCACACTGTTTCCCCACATCACAAATGCCAAAACAACCAATGGTTTTCTCGGGGTTGTTGAGGGATTGAAGCCCTTTTGTTCCTCACTTAGCACAAACCTTTGTATGTTTTCATTAGCAAAGACCATCCCTGGGAATGGGATACCTCCCAACAGGCTACATTTGAAAAGGCAAAAAGGGCAATAGCACAGGTACAAGCACTGGGGGCATAGATCCAGACATGGCCTGTGAATCAGATTTAGCCAGCACTGACATTGGCTTTGAGTGAGGCCTATGGCAAAGGCAACTCTAAACGAATGTCTCTTGGTGTTTGGCCACAAATATGAAAAGAGGCAGAATTGAGAAAGTCCCTTGGAAAAGCAATTGTGTGCTACATATAATGCCTTATTGCAAGTGGAGAGACTGACATAAAGATGCCCAGTCACCTTGAAAACAGCCACCCCTATTCTGGGGTGGATAAATGACACAGCTTCTAAGCCACGCTCTGGCAGTGCCCAACTAAGCACACTGACCAAATGGAAGCCCTATCTGCTACAGCGCAGCATTTTCATATCAGCCCTCTGAGTGCAGAAATGCAGGAGATTCTCAGACCACTGTCCTATATAAAAGATTCAACAGCTAAAGTCTCTGTACCTGAAATAGGTGTTCAAATGCCCACTATAGAAGGCATGGGTACCATTCCTCAGTCTGCTTGGTACACTGATGGGTCCTCTAGCAGGAAGCCTCCCACATGGACAGCTGTGCTCTCCTACACTATATGGTAGGAGACTGGTGCTATACAAAGCAGTCAATGGGCTGAGTTAAGAGCAGTGTGGATGGCAATAGTCATAAACTAGGAGACGTGCTAATGGTCTATACTGAAAGCTGGGCTGTTTACAAAGGCTTTATGACGTGGATGGCAACCTGGAAGTAGGAACAATGCACAATCATAGGTTGCCCCCTCTGGGTAGCACGTTGTCTAGATAAAAACATGTCTTGATAAAAACACTTAGAAAACCAGGAATAGAAAGATATCTCCTCAGCATGTTAAAATGCATATAAGAAAAACCCACAGCTAACATCATAAATAATGGTGAAATAATGAAAGCTTTCCCTCTACGATCTGGAATAAGATAAGAATGTCCAGTGATAGCACTGTTATTCAACACTGTACTGGAAGTTCTAGTCAGAACAATTAGGCAAGAGAAAGAAATAAAAGATATCCACATTAGAAAGGAAGATGTGAAACTATCCCTATTTGCAGATGACATGATTCTATATACAGAAAATCCTAAAAAATCCACAACAGGCTTGGAGGGGCAAGATGGCGGCATACAGAGGAGTGGAAGCTAAGTAGTCCCCCTGGAACAACTACAAAAAACCAGAAACAACTAGTAAATAATCCAGAATAACTGCGGGGGGGACAAACGAGACCATCCACTCATCATACACCAACCTGAATTGGGAGGAATGCCCGAGAACACAGCATAAAATCTGTAAGTAAAACCTGCAGATCCAAGTCGTGAGACCCCCTCCCCCATAGCCCGAGCTGCAAAGCCTCGTGGTGCCAGAGAGAAGCTCTCTCCCAGCAAGCGAATATAGCTCAGCTGAGCTCCAACTGGGGTTTTAAGTAGCGAGTGTGAACTGCTCACTAAGGGTACGCATCCCCAAAACACAGACAGAGGCTTTGGGTGACGACTGACCTGGGAGAGCCAGAGAGTCGCCTTGGACTGGGTCTGAAGGGGACTATCTCTTTTTTGGCTCAGTGGAGAAAGCCCCAGTCATTTTGAGTTTCCAGGGCTGTGAAGCAGAGAAGGGTGGAGACAGCACAAGCAGAGAGCGAGACCACTGAAATGCTAATGACCTCCACCTGGGGGCTCTGTCTTCTCTACGAGGAAAGGGGTGGGGCCCTTTCCATTCAGAACCAGACCCCAGAGCCTGGGGGAACACGGCCATACCTCCTCACACCAGTCAAGAATTACAGGCTAACAGGCGTCACCTGCTGGGCAGAAAAGCACAGTGACCCGAGGCATCAAAGGGGGGAGCAATTTTCTAAGACACACCTGCAGGGAAACCAGATACTGAATATTTCTTCCCTCTGGGACCTGAGCCTGTTCTGGTCTGGGAAAACCTGATTTGGATAACCAAGGAAACCATGCCTAGACAACAGAAAATTACAACCTACACTAAGAAAAACAAAGTTATGGCCCAGTCAAAGGAGCAAACGTACACTTCAACTGAGATACAGGAATTTAAACAACTAATGCTAAATCAATTCAAAAAGTTTAGAGAAGATATTGCAAAAGAGATAGAGGCTGTAAAGGAAGCACTGGGCATGTATACGGCAGAAATCAAAAGTTCAAAAAAGCAACTAGTAGAATCTATGGAAATGAAAGGCACGACACAAGAGATGAAAGACACAACGGAAACATACAACAGCAGATCTCAAGAGGCAGAAGAAAACACTCAGGAACTGGAGAACAAAACACCTGAAAGCCTACACGCAAAGGAGCAGATGGAGAAAAGAATGAAAAAATATGAGCAACGTCTCCGGGAACTCAAGGATGAAACAACGTACAATAATGTAAGTATCATTGGTGTCCCAGAAGGAGAAGAGAAGGGAAGGGGGGCAGAAGCAATAATAGAGGAAATAATTAATGAAAATTTCCCATCTCTTATGAAAGACATAAAATTACACATCCAAGAAGCGCAGCGTACTCCAAACAGAAGAGATATGAATAGGCCTACGCCAAGCCACTTAATAATCAGATTATCAAATGTCAAAGACAAAGAGAGAATCCTGAAAGCAGCAAGAGAAAAGCGATCCATTACATACAAAGGAAGCTTAATAAGACTATGTGCGGATCTCTCAGCAGAAACCATGGAGGCAAGAAGGAAGTGGTGTGATATATTTAAGATACTAAAAGAGAAAAACCGCCAACCAAGAATCCTGTATCCAGCAAAGCTGTCCTTCAAATATGAGGGAGAGCTCAAAATATTTTCTGACAAACAGACAATGAAAGACTTTGTGAACAAGACACCTGTCCTACAGGAAATACTAAAGGGAGCACTACAGGGTGATAGAAGACAGGAGTGCGTGGTTTGGAACACAATTTGGGGAGACGGTAGCACAACAATGTAAGTACACTGAACAAAGGTAACTATGAATACAGTTGAGAGAGGAAGGTGAGGAGCATGTGAGACACCAGAAGAAAGGAGGAAAGATAAAGACTGGGACTGTGTAACTTGGTGAAATCTAGAGTATTCAACAATTGTGATAAAATGTACAAATATGTTCTTTCACGAGGGAGAACAAGCAAATGTCAACCTTGCAAGGTGTTAAAAATGGGGAGGCATTGGGGGAGGGATGCAATCAGCATAAACTAGAGACTATAACTAATAGAATCATTGTATTATGCTTCCTTTAATGTAACAAAGGTAATATACCAAGGTGAATGCAGATAAGAGGGGGGGATAGGGGAGGCATGTTAGACACTTGGCATTGGTGGTATTGTCTGATTCTTTAGTCTACTTTGATTTAAGGTTATTTTTCCTTTTGCTGCTTCCTAGCTGTCTTTTTTTTTCCCTCTTTCTTTTTCCTCTCTACCTTCTTTGACTCTCCCTCCTGCCTTGTGGAAGAAATGTAGATGCCCTTATATAGATAATGGTGAAGGTGGTGAACACATAAATGTATGACCATGCAGAGAACCATCGATTATTTACTTGGGATGGAATGTATGGTGAGTGAACAAAACCATATTAAAAAAAAAAATGGGTTGATGACAAGACCTCGAGGGCAATATACTGAGTGAAATAAGCCAGACACATTAGGACAATTATTGCAGGGTCTCACTGATAGGAACTAATTATAATATGTAAACTCATAGACATGAAATATAAGGTACCAAGATATAGGACGAGGCTTCAGAATGGGGAGTGGTTGCTTAGTATGGGCAGAATGTTCAATTAGGATGAACTTAAATGTTTGGAAATGAACAGGGGTGTTGGTAGCAAGATGTGAGAATAACTAACAGCGCCGAATGGTGTGTGAATGAGGTGGAAAGGCAAAGCTCAGAGTCATATATGTCACCAGAAGGAAAGTTGGAGGTCAAAAGATGGGAATGTATAAAACTGAATCCTATGGTGGGCAATGTCCATGATCAACTGTACAAATACTAGAAATCACTTCCATGAACCAGAACAAATGTATGACAATACAATTAGAAGTTAATAATAGAGGGGCATATAGGGAAGAACTATATACCTATTACAAACTATATACTACAGTTAGTAGTATTTCAACATTTTTTCATAAACAGTAACAAATGTACTATATCAGTACTACGAGTCAACAATTTAGGGGGGTTGGTTAGGGATAGGGGAGGATTAGAGTTTCCCTTTTTTTTTTTTTCATCTTTCACTTTATTTCTTGTCTGGAGTAATGAAAAGTTTCTAAAAATTGAACAAAAATTAAGTGTGATGGATGCACAGCTGTATGAGGGTACCCAGGGGCAAGTGATTATACACTTTGGATCTTTGGATAATTGTATGGTATCTGAACAATCTCAATAAAAATGAAAAAAAAAAATCCACAACAAAGCTACTAGAGCTAATATATGAATTCAGCAAAGTGGCAGGGTACAAGATCAACTCCCCAAAATTAGTAGTGTTGCTATACACTAGTAATGAAAAATCTGAAGACATCAAGAAACAAATTCCATTTACTATAACCACCAAAAGAATCAAATATCTAGGAATAAATCTAACCAAGATTGTACATTACAAAACATTGGTAAAAAAAAATCAAAGACCTAAATAAATTGAAGGAAATTCCATGTTCATGGATTGGAAGACTAAATATTTTTAAGATGTCAATTCTACCCAAAGCAATTTACACATTCAATGGGATCCCAGTCAAAATTCCAACAGCCTGTTTGCAGAATCGGAAAAGCCAATTATCAAATTTATATGGAGGGGTAAAGGGCCCTCTGAATTGCCAAAGTCATGGTGAAAAAGAAGAATGAAGTTGGAGGATCTGTATTTCCTGATCTTAAAACTTATAAGAAAGCCACAGTAATCAAAACAGCATGGTACTGGCACAAGGACAAGCATATAGACCCATGGAATCAAAATGAGAATACAGAAATCAACCCTCCCATCTATGGCCAATTGATTTTTGACACAGATGAGAAGCCCACTCAATTAAGAACAGTACCTTCAACAAATCATTCTGCAAAAACTGGATGCCCGTCTGTAAAAGAATGAGTGTGGTCTTCTACTTCACCACGTACACACAGTTTGGTGATTCTTCATAAAGGTACATATAGACTTCCATCTGGCCTGGCAATCCCTCTTCTAGATACATACCCAAATGAATTGAAAGCAGGAACTCAAACAGATATTTGCATACTGTTCACATCGACATTATTCATGATTGCCAAAAGAAGGAAGCAACCCCAGTGTCCATCAACTGTTGAATGGATGCATAAAATGTGGTATACACACACACAATGGAATATTATCCAGGTCTAAAAAGGAATGACATTCTGATACATGTGACACGTATCAACATGTGAAATGATGACAAGCCAGACACAAAATGACAGATATTGTATGATCTCATGGAGTTGAAATAATTAGAATAAGTAAATTTATAGAGTCATAAACTAGAATACAGGTTATCAAAGGCCCGGTTTGGGGTAGGGAATGGGGAATTAATGCTCAAATTGTACAGTTTCTTTTTGAGATGATGGTAAAGTTTGGTAACGGATAGGGTGATGGTAGCATAATATTGTGAATGTGATTAATAACACTGCACTATATATTTGAATGTGGTTAAAAAAGGAAATTTTAGGTTGTATATATGTTACTAGAATAAATTTTTTAAAAATCCATAGGACTGTACAACACAGTGAATCTGAAAGTAAACCATGGACTGTAATTAATAGTACAATTACAAAAATGTTCTTTCATCAATTGTAACAAATGTACCACACTAATGCAAGGTGGTACATGGGAAATGTGTATTTCATGCATTATTTTTCTGTAAACTTACAACTCCTCTAAGCAAAAAAAAAAAAAGGAAAAAAACCCAATGCAAGTTAGTTCTATTGCAAAAATTAAAAGCATATTAATATCTGCTCCACTAATTAAGAATGCATGATAATTCTAACATGAGTTACAATGCATATGACATTTGAAGTAATTTGTTTTATAAATTTTCAGGGTGTTCTATAGAGGGAAATTTTAGTCTAGCTTAATCAATCAATCCAAGCCTTAAGAAAGCAGATTTTGTTAACATGCTTTCAAATTCTGGGTTCAGCATGTAACTCTATGTTAAGGACACATATTTAAAATTTCTTAACACAAATTAATGTAGGACTAGCATAAATTATAAATTTTTCAGTTACCCATGCTTGTTCATAGCTATAATACATACTGAACTTTAAAAACTATAGAATATGTTATCTTAGTGTGTCTAAAACCATATTCATGATCAACTCTTGAAAATCTCCTCCTCCCAAAGTCTTTCTCATCATACATAATGACAACTGGATCCTTTATTGCTCAAGCGAAAAAATGTTGGCGTCATCCTTGACTCACATCCTACATCCGATCTATCAACCCTCTAGGCTCTATTTTCAAAATATACCTTGAATCCAGCCACATCTCATCACTTCTACCACTAACACACTGGTTTGAACCATTACCGCCTTCTGCCTGGTGTACCTTGCAACTGCACACCAACTAATGTCTTTGTTTCCCCTTTGTCTTCCACAGTCTATTGTCAATACAGCAGTCACAGTGATCCTGTTAAAAATTAAGTCAGATCATGTTACTCCTCAGCTGAAAAATCTCCAATCGTTTTCCATCTCACTCAGAGTAAAAGTCCAAGTCATTACCATGGCTTTAAAGCCTTTGCAACATTTGGACCCCACAGCCTCTGTGACTTCATCTACTACTACTTCTCCCCTTGCCCAGGCCACTTCTACCTCAGGGCCTTTGCACTTACTGTTCCTTCTGGTTGAAGTATTCTTCACCAATTATCTACCAATCATCTCCTTCAATCTTTACCCCAAACACACTTTCTCTGGAGGGGTTTTCTTTACCACCCTATACAAATTGCACCCTCCAGCTCCCTATATTCCACTCTCACTTTTATTTTTCTCCATAGCATCTATTACTTTCTGGCTTACTATCTCACTTATTTATCTGTCTGTATCATCCTACAAAAATGTAAGCTCCAAGTTTGTTATTGTTGAAGCAAACATTTTAGTAAAGTAATATATATACAAAAAGTAAACAAATCTTAAGTGTAAAGATTGATGAGTTTTCATAATGTGAGCATACCCATGAAACCATCACTTTCACTATTCCCCCAAGGGTAACCACTATTCTGACTTCTAACCTAACAACTAAGGTTAATTTTGCGTGTTTTAAAAATTTTTTATAAATGGAATCATAAACTAAATGTCTGACTTCTTTCACTTAACATTATGTAGTTGCATATAGTCGTAGCTCATTAATTCTCATTGCACATAAATTTCAGCACATAAATATACCACATTTATTCCTATTGTTGGACATTTGCATTGTTTCCAGTGTGGGGCTATTATGATAGTGTCCTATAAATATTCTCATACATATTTTTCATGAACATGTCTACACATTTCTATTCAGTATGGCAGGGTTTTTTGCCTATTAAATTTACTGAGGTCTCATATACCCCTAGGCACAGTTTCTGGCACATAATAAGTATTTCAATAGATATTTGTTGAACAAATGAATGAAAATATTCTTTAAAACATTCTATTATTTAGATATAATAATTCACAAGACTTCCCTGACATACATAGTTTTATAGTACAGTAGCTAAAATAAACCCTATAAAGCTACCACTCAATTTAAGAAATAGATAACATCATTGACATTTCTTGAATATTCACTCCTTCCTGATCCCTTATCACTGTAATGAATTTTTTTATCATTTCCTTTATATTTAACCACATATATGTGCTCCCTAAACAACATGCTAAGTTTTGCTTGTGTTTAAACTTCATGAAAATGGTGTCATACTACATATATTCTGAAATTTGCATTTTTCATTGAACGTTATGTTTCTAAGACTCACGCAAATTGATGTGTATAGCTGTAGATCTTTCTTTTTGCACTGTTGTATAGCACGCCATTGTGGTTTTTTACCAGAGTATATTTATCCATTCCCTGTCAAAGGACTTTGGGTTGTTCTAAGTTTCTTTGCCATTTTAAAACACTACTACTATGAACATTTTTACATGTGTTTCCTGGTATACATGGACACAAAGTTTTCTAGGACAGTTATCATGTAGAGGTGAAATTGTGGATTAAATGGTATGTACATATTCAAATGTAATAGTGCCAATTTTCCAAAGTGCTATATACTAATTTATGTTCCTACCATCAATGTACAAAAGTTCCTATTGCTGTACATTCTTACTGATCCTTGGTATGGTCACTGATTTTTGCCAATCTAAGAAATGTAAAATATAATTTCATTGCAGTTTTTTTAAATACAATTTTATTTAGATATATTCACACACCATATAATTTATCCAAAGTGTACAATCAATAGCACATGGTATCACCATATAGTTGTGCATTTATCATTACAATCTATTTTCAAACATTTTCATTACTCTCAAATGAAGAGAAAAAATACAAATGGAAAGAAATACTAAATAAAAAAGAACACCCAAACCATCCCATACCCCTTATCCCCCTCTATTATTTACATATTTTTTGTCATTTTTTTATTATTCATCTGCCCATACACTGGTTAAAGAGAGTGTCAGTCACCAGGTTTTCACTATCACAAGGTCACATCATAAAAGCTATATAGTTACACAATTATTATCAAGAATCAAGTCTACTGGATTACTAATAGATTCAGGTATTTCCTTCAAACCATTCTAATACACTAGAAACTAAAAAGGAGTATCTTTATAATGTGTAAACCTCCAGATTGACGTTTTGACTTTATTTGAGATCTCTCAGCCACTGAAGCTTCAATTTGTTTCATTTCTTTTCCCCCTTTTGGTCAAGATGGCATTCTCAATCTCATGATGCCAGGGCCAGTCTCATCCCTGGGAGTCCTGTCCTTCATTCATTGCAGTTTTAAAATCACATTTTCCTGGTTACTAATGAGAATGAGCACCTTTTCATATGATAATTAACCATTTCTATTTCTTCTATGAAATTCTTATTTGAATCTTTTACCTGTTTCTCAATTGGGTTGTCTTTTTCTTATTGATTTATAGGAATTCCTTGTGTATTTCAGCTCTTAATCCTCTGTTGCTATACACTTGCAAAATTCTTCTTGCAGCTTGTGAGCTGTCTTCACAGAAAACGTTGTATTTGGAAATGATTTCAGACTTACAGAAAAGTTGCAAAAATGAAAATAGTAAAAACATCTGTGTGTGTCCTTTACCCTGAGATTCAACTGTTAGCATTTTACCCCATTTGTTTTATCATTTACATGTACTCACATATGTGCTCTTCTCTCTGTATATGTATGTGTGCATTTATATATATAAAGAATGTGAAATACACACGCATTTTTTTTTCCTGAACCATTTAAAGGTAAATTATATACATCATGGCCTTTAAGCCCTAATAACTCAGTGTGCATTTTCTAAGACTAAGAATATTTTCTCACATAACCATAGTTCAATTATCAATTATAATTTAGTTCAGTTCATTTAACCCAATAATGTCCCTTCTGGCATTTTTTTTTTCTTCTCCAATACAGGATTCAGTTAAGGCTCAGTTACTTATCATATCTCTCTAGCCTCTTTTAATCTGGAACATTTCCATGGCCTTTCTTTGACATTTTTGAAGAATAGTGCTCCCTTCCTTCCCTGCATTTCCTCTAATAGAATGTTCTCCATTTTCGGTTTGTCTGATGTTTTCTAGTGATTAGATTCAGGTTACTCATTCTCAGACAAAATACTACACACACTGACCATCTACCCCTCACTAGCGATGATAATTTTGATAACACAGTCAACGTTTTCTTCCATTCTTCACTGTATAATAATTATTTTTTGCTCCCTTGCAAATGATAAATGGTCTATGGAGAAACAATTTAAGACCATGTTCCTCATCAAAGTTTTCTCCTAGATTTAATATCTATTGATGATTCTTTCCTGATCCAATCTTCACTAAAATGATTGTATAATGCTGATTTACTTTCACATTATTTATTAAGTACTTCGATAAACAAAAGTTCTACCACTGAATTTATCAATCTTTTCTTTTGAAAAACAGATAAGGTCCCTGCTACCAGGGACATTTTGTGTCCTGTTTAAGAAATTCTCTCCTACCTTGAAGGTATTAAAAATATTTCCTACATTTTCTTCTGAAGGTTACCTACTTATTATTAATTTCTGAGTATTTTAAACAGTAGTAATAACTTATATATCACAGTTCTCTATACTCTAAATCTAGCAAAAAGTTTTGCTACAGTTGTCTGCTTTCAGTGAGTTTCCTGTTTTTTCTTAAGTTAGCTATGTATATGAACAATGCCTGGATTTTAAATTTAATTGTATTTTAGTATGATGTATATTTTAAACAATGGCTTTCCGTTTTGAGAAAAAAAAAAAAAAAAAAAAAAAAAAAAAAAAAAAAAAAAAGAGCCTGGCCAATCTGGCCTGAGACAGAAATTTCCTGCTTTCACTTCTAAACAACTTACACAAGAAGTCACTAACTTATAAGGATAGGAACTGTAGTCTTTAGCAACTAAAATGATAAAATTGTTTCTACTTCAGAGATATGAAGGGGAACTTAACTTTTTAGGTAGGAAATAGGTTAAATTAAAAAAAAAAAAGGTGTGTGTGGGGGAACTGTAACAAGTTAAATTTTTGCTTAAACTCATCCCTGAAATTCTGTTTGAAAGGTTGATTTGGGAGAAACACAGGTCAAAATGTTTGCCTTTTAGACAGGGTAATATGTCTACTATGTCTGTATTATTTCTATACAATTACTAAAAATGTTTCAAAACCCAAGAAAGTAATTTTTTTAATAAAACAAGTGAAATTAATGCAGTAATTAAATATTTTTAAAACCCCTAATTATAACTTTTCCTATCCTATTGTAAAAGTACAGTTATCCTTCCTAATTCAGGACAGCCAGAGAGAAACTTTCTCTCATTTACTCCACAAGCATGTGTCAACCAGGCCTTATACTGCACACAAGGTATTAGATACCAAAGCTAATGAAAAACTCAGATTATACAGTTAAAAACAAAACAAAACAAAACATAGAATCTGTGCTTTTCTCCAATAGTACATATATATGTTAAAGAACTAAAAACAAAAAACGGGGGAAAGAAGCAGGGGAATCTCTTAATTTAAACCGAATCCATGAAAATGAGATTGCTAAGCCAGAATGCGGATGTTAGAGCTGGAAAATCAGGCTTGGCATCATCAGTTGTTGTTCATCATGAGTCTAATCACTTCACTAATGTTCACAGGAAATTCTCACATCAGAAAGCAACACACTTATGGTGAACATTCTTTAATTTCATTTTTCTTGTCTGTTCATGCATATTATACTGCTCAGTTTTTCAAGTGGCAGTGTGTACTATGTAAGTTAGCTAGCAATGTTTTATATAATATTTATGTCTTTATAAGTTGGTAACTCAAATTAATTATTTGAGGTTCTGAGGAAAATAATGCCAAAGTAGGAGTTGGAACTCATCTTAACTCAGGCCCTTTCCCTTATATAATAACTTAAAGTATTGATATGAAACCTTCATTGGAATCTAAAGGTGATCTGCAATATCTTGGACTTCAGATGTATAGCAGGAGTATTTGCTGAGAAACTACTTTCAAAATTTTGTGGCATGTGGCCCCTAAAGAATGTTGAAATTTCTGCCCAAGGTCAGCTTTCCTTAAGTTCCACTGTTAGAACTGGCTGGCAAGCTACCACTTTGGCATGCTATAAAGAAGTGCTGTTCAAATGACAGTCTATAAACAGTAATATGTTTATTTAAATAAAATTGTATTTTAGAGCTAATGCTAAGAACATGTGCTTATTTTTTAAGGAGGTAAGTTGTTTATTTATTGAAGTATATCTAATTCTCAATCCAAATACCAGTTTATTTGCCTAAAACTAAATGTATTTTTTTAGAGGATGACACCTAATTTCAGGGCCACAATTTATTACAAATGGATGTTAAGAAAAACAAAAATGAATGATGGGCAGGAACTTAATTCTTCTACTTAGTAGGTAACAAGGAAGCAAAGAAAGCCTTAGGACACAAACAATACAGCATGTTCTCAAGAAGGGTCTTGGTGAATTCCTCAAAGCTTTCGTCAAAGAGTTACATTAAATTTCCTTTCATTAACAAATAAATTGGTTTCTCACTGGTAGAAGCTTAGGCCAGTCATCTAAATCAGACTACATGCTATTTACTGGAGACTCACTTAACTGTAAAATGTACCTTCTTTGATGATAGAAGGTTTAAACATGAAATTATAAGAATGCCCTGAGGAAGGAACAGGGCTACTCTATTGGTATAGGACAAAACAGAACCACAGGGTCCTCTCTCACCTGTGATACTGTGATGCTGCATTTCTTGGCCAGCTCCTCTTTGGCTTCTTCACTGGGGTAGGGGTTGCTGAGGTGTGAGTAAAAATATTCATTCAAGATTTCTGTGGCTTGTTTGCTGAAGTTACGCCTTTTCCGTCTATGAGAAGAGGAAAAAAGGAGAGAGAGAGAGAATCATAGTAATAATCACCATTAACCAAAGGGGGATAGAATAATTAAGACCACACAAAAGAGTTGATTTTTATTTTTAAACATTCCTAAGGTCTAATTTATAACTAAGTATTTTAAATTACATTCTTGGCATCCTCAAAAGCACTACCCAACTCATTTTAAGGTGTAGGGTCACCAAGAGAAATATTAGAATGTGAAGCACAATTAATTTCATTCATTAATTATTCAACAAATATTTATTGAGGATCTACTGTATTCTAGGCATTCGATAAAGATCCAGTGAGAATAAAACAGACAAGGTCCCTGCTACCAGAGAACTTACAGGGGAATAGACAGTTAAGGGAAAGAATAGAGTTGGAAGGAAGAAAGACATTAGACAAGTTTCACAGAAATAATTGCAAATTACGGTGACCTGCAAGTATCATGAAGGAAAGTATAAAGCATAATGAATGTTTACAAGACAGAAACCTAGTATCAATTGTGGAGTCAGGAAAGGTTTACTTGAAGGAGTGACATTTAATCTGAGGCCTGGCATGAGTAAGGAGTTAGTCAGGCAAAGAGTAGAGAGGAAGAGTAATATGCAAAAGAAATGGTCCTAAAACAGAACTTTGCAAGTCTAAGAGGCTAGAGAAGGCTAGAGCACAGTAAAAAATAAAATGTGTGAGATGAGTCTGAAAGAATGGGAAGGGGACGATTATATCAGGCTTACTGGACCCCATAAGAATTTCTGGATTTCATTCTAAGTGGAATAGGAAGCTATTAAAGGTTTTAAGCTTTATGTTTTAAAAAAGACCATTCTGATTGCTATGTAGAGAACAGCTGGAGGATGGCATGAAAGGAAATACAGAGATCAGTTAAGGAGGCTCACTGCAGTGGTCCATTTGAGAAATGATGGTATCTTGGAAGAGGGTAAGAGCAATGGAAATAAAAATATTCAAGATATTCAAGAGGCAAAAGTAATAGACTTGACGATGGACTAGATTGGGGTAGGGTGTGGAAGAGATGCAGAAGGTAAGGAAAATAAAATACATCAAGAAGGACTTCCGGATTTTTCTGCTTAAGCATGTGCTTGTATGGTTTTCTCACAAGGGAAAGAGAGGAGAAGAACAAATTTTTGTTTTTGCTGTGTGTCTGTGTGTGTGTCTCTGTATGGAAGATCAAAGTATTTATTGACAATATACTTAAAATAACAAGCAATTTATATTTGGGTTTTTTATTAAGATATAAAGAATTTCAATCTAAATACTAGCATACTTTTATTCCCAAATTTTTCCTACCAATTAATCTTAATAATTTTCTACAGTCAGAAAAGAGAAAGTCAAGTAGGCAGTTGTAAATGTAGGTACCATATGAGATTCTTCCAACTAAAATGATGTCACTTACATGGCAGCTTAAATATGTGATCACTCTTAACCTTAATGAGAAACAAAGGAGTAAGAAACCGGGGTCTGATACAAACATCTCAGGTTAAGGGTCCTGGAATTTCTAAATTTCAATCTCTTTTTTAGGGATAAATCTGCTTCCCAAGGGATAAAGACGAGATTCAAGATCTATTTAGATATTAAACTTCCCCTCCTGGGGAATTCCTGATATTCTCACAAGCATTAGGGACTCCCAATTTAATAAGACAAGCCCTCAATCTTGGGGCTTGCCCTTATGAAGCTTGTTACTGCAAAGGAGAGGCGAAGCCTACTTATAATTGTTCCTGAGAGTCACGCCCAGCGAACCTCTTTTGTTGCTCAGATGTGGTCTCTCTCTCTTAACCAACTCTGCAGGTAAACTCACTGCCCTCTCTCATGTGGGACATGCTTCCAGGGTGTAAATCTCCCTGGCAACATGGAACATGACCCCTAGGGATGAGCCTGGACCTGGCTTTCTAGGATTGAGAAAGACTTCTTGACCAAAAGGGGGAAGAAAAATGAAACAAAATAAAGTTTCAGTGGCTGAGAGATTTCAAATGGAGTCGAGAGGTCATTCTGGAGGTAACTTTTATGCATTATTTAGATATCCCTATTAAGTTTTTAGTTTATTAGAATACCTAGAAAGAAATAACTGTAATTGTTGAATTGCAATCCAGTATCCTTGATTCTTGAAGACGACTGTATAACTATAAAGCTCATATGGTATGACCGTGTGATTGAGGAAACCTTATGACACACACCCCCTTTACCCAGTGAATGGACAAATGAGTAGAAAAATGGGGACAAAAAGTAAATGAATAATAATGGGGGGGGAGGAGGACTATGGGATGTTTTGGGTGTTCTTTTTTACTTTTATTTTTATTCTTATTTTTATTTTTATTTTTTGGAGAATTGAAAATGTTCAGAAGTTTATTGTGGTGATGAATGCACAACTATATGATGATACTGTGAACAACTGTACACTTTGGATGATTGTATGGTATGTGAATATACTTCAATAAAACTGTGTTTAAAGAATCTATATAGCTAAATAGGTTGAAACTAGCTACATATTCTAGAGATTTAAATGAATAAATTAACTTACTCAATGACTATTCCCAAATTATAAACTCTGTCTGTAATGAGATGCATAGACAAATGTGTCACTAAAGTCCTGATTCTCAACTGAACAGGATAATGGATGAAGCCAAATCAACAAGGTTTCATTTCATATAAAGCTGTAAATTCACCGCCATAGGAAAGTATGTGTTCAAAAAGCATACTTTTAACATATTTTTTGTGACTAGTGCAAAGAAAAATATTGTGAAATATTATTCTACACACCAATGAATAAAGAACTACCTTTAAAAAAAAATAAAGAGGCAACCCCAGAGAACCTCTTTTCTTGCTCAGATGTGGCCTCTCTCCCCCACTATGTGAAATATAACTTCCAGGGCTATAAGTCTCCCTAGAAACATCGGACATGACTCCCAGTGATGAACCTAGCTCTGGCATAATGGGACTGAGAAAGCCTTGTTGATCAAAAGGGGTAAAAGAAACAAAACAAAATAAAGTTTCAGTGGCTAAGAGATTTGAAATAGAGTCAAGAGGTCACTCTGGAAGTTATTCTAATGCATTGTATAGATATTCTATTTTAGTTTCTAGTGTATTAGAATAGCTAGAAGGAAATACCTGAATCTGTTGAACTGTAATTCAGTAGACTTGATTCTTCATGATGATTGTATAACTATATACCTTTTATCATGGGACAATGTGATTATGAAAACCTTGTGACTAACGCTCCCTTTATCCAGTGTATGGACAGATGAGTAATAAAATAAAGACAAAAAATATATAAATAATACAGGGGAATAAAGGGTATGGGATGTTTGGGTGTTCTTTTTTACTTGTATTTTTTTCTTTATTTTGGAGTAATGAAAATGTTCTAAAATTAATTGTGGTGATGAATGCACAACTACATGATGATACTGTGAGCCACTTATTGTATACTTTGGATGGATTATATGGCATTTCAATATATCTCGATAAAACTGCATTTAAAAAACCAAACAAATAAAAGATCTATTTAGAAATTAAAATCACTAGGATTTAATAATGGATGGGGGGAACTGATGGGGCAAAGACAGGGAAGGAAGAAAAATACACCAAGAGCAGCAATGAGCATTTTTGCTGGAGCCATGCATTTATTGAAAATAAGAACAAGGCCTGAGGTGGGGGCACTTGGAAAAATGCATACTCTGAAGAGTAGATGGATAGGTGGGTAGATAAATAGGGTAGAAAATATCTAGAATAAATACTGAAACTGTCAAACCTACAGGCATTACCTTACCCACAGATATCATTTGTTGAGACTACACAGCAATGATGTGCTTATAAAAATCTGGGTCTCTTGACTTTTTATGAAAAATTGGAACATCAGCCATACTAGACCCACA
Source organism: Choloepus didactylus (assembly GCF_015220235.1). Classification (NCBI taxonomy): domain Eukaryota; kingdom Metazoa; phylum Chordata; class Mammalia; order Pilosa; family Megalonychidae; genus Choloepus; species Choloepus didactylus. Next base: position 95,760,222 of record NC_051316.1, read on the forward strand.
TTCTTGCAAGGCTGCTATAGTCTGAAGCTGAATGATGGCTGTCCCTTAAATATGCAACTGTCGTTCTAATTCCCACTGCCCCAACTGCAATCCCAATCCAGCCACTCCAATGAATTCCAATATATTTAAACATGTGAATTTGTGACTCCCAGTCAAAAACATGGAGTCCAGCAGCAAGATGCAGGGCAAATCAGAGTGATGACACTAAGGCAGAAGGTATCTTTGAGATATGGGGACTTGTGAAAGTAGAAATGAGCAAAAACATTATCAAGAAAAGCAAAGATAAGTTTGGCTCACTTATCAATTTTGTCCAGGAGTGGTTTTCAGCAAACATTAAAAATCTCAGAAAACAAATTCGTGAGGATGAACAAAACACCTCACGACATTCTGGCTGTATCCAAATTAAAGCACTTCTACTACAAGGGCAGAGTGGCCTACCCAATTTTTTCTTACATGTTTTGCACTGGTGCATGCTTTGGTTTGTCTAATTATCAAGAAAATGTGAGTATGGCCTTACTGAAAGCCAGAGTGAATAAGGGAATCATACCTGAATGAGCATTTTTGCCTAGAGCAGAACAACCCTGCCTTCTCAGTGCACAGGGCTTTCTAACAGACACTAAAAGGATAGATGGAAACAAAACTCACTATTTGCATTCACTTGAAGCCATAAGAGAGAAATCAGTTTTTACTTTATTTAACATTTTTTAGAAAAATATCTTGCAGAAAATGACCATTAAACATTTCCCCCAAAGTATCATTCTCTTTAGGGTTCATCACACTGTAAATGGCTATGCCTCAGGCCAGTGTGCTGAGTCACAGAGCTGGATCCCATCAGCAGTTTCTGCAGGAGAAGGGACTCTGCGCCAAGCTCTACCACCTTCTCATTCTGGCTCTGCTCACTCTGGCTAGTTAACATACTTTCTCTTTGTGGAAAAATCATTTAGGTATATACATTATGAATAGTTATGTAAAAATAAGCATGCATGCTAACAAGAATGGGAAAGAATTAGCAAAGATAAGGACAGCAATTGTATTAGGAAGGATTCGTTTCTATCAAAAATACTTAATATCGTTGTCACATCATTTTTCTATTAAAATGTTCAAATTTTCAACAACTTTAAAATGTTTTTCATTTGTTCCTGAAGCTACTTCCCTAACTATTTGCTTTGAGCTGTTAAAACTATTAAGCAGATAGAAGAAGATGGCAGCACAGAGAGGAGTGGAAGTTAGTTAGTGCCCTTGGAGCAACTAATAAACAACCAGGAACAAGTAGTAAATGATCTGGAATAACTTCAGTGGGACAACTGTGACTGTCCACAGATCGTGCACCAACCTGGACTGGGAGGAATGCCTGAGATCACAGCATGGTATCTATGAGTAGAAACTGTGGACCCAAGCCGGGAACCCCCTCCTACCAAGGCAGCCCGAACTGCAAAGCCTCACTGTGATAGAGAGCAGCACTCTCTGAACAAGTGAATATACCTCAGTCCAGCTCCAACTGGGGTTTTAATTGGCAAATGTGGACAGCTCAACGCAGGCTGATATCCCCAACAGAGGCTTTTATTAACAACTGACCTTGAAGAGCCAGGGGACTTCTCTGTCCTGGGAGGGGGATCCCAGAGGACCGGGTGCTATCTCTGGTCGACAGGTAAAACTGGAGGCCATGGAGTAGCCCTGAAAGGGGACTTTCTGTCCCTTTTTCTCTCTCTCTCAACTTGAGTGGTTCAGTGGAGAAAGCCTCAGCCATTTTTAGTTTGCAGCATTCTGGAGTGGAGAAAGCCTCAGCCATTTTCAGTTCACAGTACTCTGACTCAGAAAAGGGTGGAGATAGCAGAGTCAGAGAGACAAAGAAACCATTTAAATGCAAAGGAAAACTCCCTATGGGGTATATCTTCCCTAAGAGGAAAGAGGTGGTGCCCAGCTCTACTACCCACCTTCCATTCAGAACCAGACCCCAGAGCCTGGGGGAAAACAGCCAAAACAGAAACAAAGGAGGCCACATGTCTTTACACCAGTCAGGTGCTATAGGCTGACAAGTGCCACCTGCTGGGCAGGTTAAGAAAAGCACCGTGGCTTGAGGTCTCACAGGATGTAACAATCTTCTAAGACACACCCTGAGGGAAACCTGATACTGAATATTTCCTCCTTCTGGGACCTGAGCCCATTTGGTCTGGGAAAACCTGACTGGGGTAACCAAGGAAACCAGATACCTAGACAACAGAAAACTACAACCTATGCTAAGAAAAACGAAGTTAGGGTTCAGTCAAAGGAACAACCTTACACTTCAGCTGAGACACAGGTATTGAAAAAACTAATGCTAAATCAGTTCAAAAAGTTTAGGGAAGATACAGCAAAAGAGATGAAGTGTATAACGAAAACACATCGAAAATTCGAAAAAACAAATGGCAGAATCTATGGAAATGAAAGGCACAACACAAGAGACGAAAGAGACAATGGAGACGTACAACAGCAGATCTCAAGAGGCAGAAGAAAACACTCAGGAACTGGAGAACAAGACATCTGAAATCCTACACACAAAAGAACAAATAGAGAAAGGAATGGAAAAACATGAGCAATGTCTCAGGGAACTGAATGTCAACATGAAACACATGAATGTACGTGTCATGGTTGTCCCAGAAGGAGAAGAGAAGGGAAAGGGGGCAGAAGCAATAATAGAAGAAATAATCATTGAAAATTTCCCATTTCTTATGAAAGACAAAATTACAGATGCAAGAAGCGCAGCGTACCCCAAACAGAATACATCTGAATGTGCCTACACCAAGACACCTAATAATCAGATTATCAAACATCAAAGACAAAGAGAGAATCCTGAAAGCAAGAGAAAAGCAATCCATCACATACAAAGGAAGCTTGAAAAGACTATGTGCAGATTTCTCAGTAGAAATGACAGAGGCAAGAAGAAAGTAGTGTGAAATATTTAAGATACTGAAAAACTGTCAACCAAGAATCCTATATCCGGCAAAATTGCCCTTCAAATATGAGGGAGAGCTTAATATATTCTCTGACAAACAGACATTGACAGAGTTTTTCAACAAGATACCTGCTCTACAGGAAATACTGAAGAGAGCACTACAGACAGATGGGAAAAGACAGGAGTGAGAGGTTTGGAACACAATTTTGGGCAATGGTAGGACAGCAATGTAAGTACATTGAACAGAGATGACTGTAAGTATGGTTGAAAGAGGAAGGTTAGGACCATGTAGGACACCAGAAGGAAAGAGGAAAGATAAAGACTGGGACTGACTGTATAACTCAGTGAAACCTAGAGGGCTAAGAATTGTGATAAAATGTACAAATATGTTTTTACATGAGGGAGAACAGATAAATGTCAACCTTGTAAGGAGTTAAAAATAGGGAGGTATTGGGGGGAAAATACAATCAATACAAACTAGAGACTATAATTAACAGAAACATTGTATATGCTTCCTTTAATGTAACAAAGGCAATATACCAAAGCTAAATGCATACAAGAGGGAGACATAAGGGAGGAGTATGGGAATCCTGGCATTGGTAATGTTGTCTGACTCTTTATTCTATTTTAGTTTAACGTTATCTTTCCTTTTGTTGCTTCCCAGCTGTCATGTTTTGTTTTTGTTTTTTTTTTTTTTCCTCTTTTTTCTTTTTCTTTTGTCTCTCTACATTCTTTGACTCTTCCTCCTGCTTTGTGGAAGAAATGCAGATGTCCTTATATAGATAGTGGTGAGGGTGGTGAATACATAAATATGTGACTATACAGGGAACCATCAATTGTCTACTTAGGATGGAATGTATGCTGTGTGAACAAAAGCATCTTAAAAAAAATGCATTGATGAAGAAACCTTGAGGACACTATACTGAGTGAAATAAGTCAGACAAAGAAGGACAAATATTGCACGGTCTCAATGATATGAACTAATTATAATATGTAAACTCATAGACATGAAATATAAGTAACCAGAATATAGAATGAGGCTAAAGAATGGGGAGCAGTTGCTTATTATGAGCAGAATGTTCAACTAGGTTGAACTTAAATGTTTGGAAATGAACAAAGGTGACGGTAGGATGCTGTGAGAATAACTAACAGTACTGAATGCTGCGTGAAGGTGGTGGAAAGGGTAAGGTCAGAGTCATGTATGTCACCAGAAGGAAAGCTGGAAGTTAAAAGATGGGAATGGATAAAACAGTGAACCTTATGGTGGACAATGTCCATGATTAACTGTACAAATATTAGAAATCTCTTTCATGAACTAGAACAAATGTATGACACTACAACTAGAAGTTAATAATAGAGGGGCATATAGGGAAAAAAATATACCTATTGCAAACTATATAATACAGTTAGTAGTATTTTAACATTCTTTCATCAACCGTAATAAATGTAGTAAACCAATACTATAAGTCAACAATGGAGAGGGGTTGGTTAGGGATACAGGAGGATTTGAGTTTCCTTTTTTGTCTTTATTTCTTTTCTGGAGTAATGAAAATGTTCTAAAAATTGAAAAAAAATTAATTGTGGTGACAGATGCACAGCTGAATGATGGTACCATGGGCAACTGATTGTACGCTTTGGATCTTTGGATAACTGTATGATATGTGAACAATCTCAATAAACAAAGCAAAACAAAATAAAAATACTATTAAGCAGAAATATTCATTCCTCTGGTCAGTCAATAAATGATTTTTTGTAGGTTATTTAAAATATTTGCTGGAGTTGTAGGGAATACAAACTGTAAGGCTTGGCAGCTTTGTTCACTCTATGATTTACTAGAGGAGAGAAGAAATGTTCACAAAATTGTACAGTAAAAGGAAGCCTGCATGAAGTTTGGTCTGGAGAAATGTATAAGAATAGTATCAGTATTCAAGGGAAGGCAAGGGACTACTCAATAGGGTGATTAAGGTGGCCTTCCTAAAGAGGTTGGGCCTGGAAGCATAAGTAAGATCTCATTAGATCCAACAAACATTTATTAAGCATTGGCTTTGTTCCAGGATCCATGGTAGGCCCTCACAGACAATAACTCATTACTGGTGACCAACTTGGGGATGGGGTTGGAGAATAAAGTTTGCTGTGGGAGGAAGGGAGTTCAGGTGGTTAGAGGAAAAAAAAGGAATTTTAGGCAGAGAAAACAGCACATGTCAAGTCAAGACCAAGAAGTATTTCATTTTGGATGAAATACAAGAAAGAACAATTTAGTGATACGTATAATAAGAGTGCTAAAAATGTTCAACCCTTTTAACCTAATAATTCCATTTCTGAAATTAATCCTTAGGAAATAATTCTAAAAATCAAAAGGATTCAATGCATAAAAATTTTCTTTGAAACATTAGTAACAATAAAAACCTGCCTTTTCCTGTACTTTATTTTTTATAGCATTTATCACCCTGATACTACATTTCATTACATTATCAAATAGCATACTATAGTATATTTGTTTACTTGTTTATTATCTTATTCACCAAATAGAATGTAAGCTCAATTAGGAAAAGTTTGTTAACCTGTCTTGTTCACCACTATATCCTCAGAGAAAAGCAAATATCTGTGGAAGGAAGAAGTTATAATGGAAATTAATGGGAACAATTTAAATGTTCAGATAAAGGGGAATGATAAATAAATTATTTATTATATATCAATTTGGGAGAACGCAACTGCTAAAATGATGTTTAAACTTAGAGCTTATATTATATGAAACATGTTTGTTTAATTACTTATTCATGGTAATTTTTTAAAGCAGAATACCAAACTATAAACATTATACCATCACAAGAAGATTTTTTTAAAAAAGTTCCCCAAAAGAAAACAGAATGAAATATAGTAAAACATTTACAGTGACTGTTTTTAAGGTAATAAAAATGTGATTGTCTTTTATCCCTCATCCCTTTAGTCTATATATTGTCCAAATTATCCATAGTGAGATTGGTATTTTTTAAACAGAAAAATATAATAAAATTACATTTAAAAAAATCTTAACCAAAAAACAGTAATGCAGACTATGGTCAAGTCATACATAGAAGGCACTAAAAAGCTTTGTTTTAAGCAAAGCAATTAGGGGATCATAGTGATGTTATAGAAGCAGAGAAGGGATATGGAAGATGGGTTGGAAGGGAGTAAGACTGGAGACAGGGAGACCAGTAGGATGGTATTGTGCTAGTCCAGGTATAAAACAATGAGCATGAACTGAATAGTACAATAAGGATGGAAAGAAAGAGGTAATATGAGAAAGGTCGAAAATGAAGCATTAATGAATTCTAGTGACTAATTCAGTATAGTAGTAGAGGAAACCAGTGGTGATTCTGGGCTTTGCTTAACTGAAACAGTGGTATAATTAGGTGGCAAGTGTTTTTTTGCTTAGCTCTAAGGAAGAGCTTTGACATGAATACTGTTTCATATACCTTGTTTTCCAGACTGAGAAGCTAACAAAGTTATTTTCTTTAATATTGTATAGTTTGGATCGTAACTATCACTTCTGTCAGATTCCATGGGGGATAAAGCAAAACAAAGTAGAAACTCCTTTCTGGGGCTAAAGATTGATTATGATCTTTAGCTGTGCCTAAGAAGCATCTCTGTGGATGTAGCATATAGTAGGAACTTGACAATTCTTCTGTTACATCATCCAGTAGGTCTTAAACACACCATATACAATTCATTACCTAATTCCTGTGAAATCTGGTGAAAGCTCCAGATAAAAGATAAATTTTCATCTTTACAGTAGAAATCAAAGAAGCTTTCTTACTTGATTTGGAGACACAAGAGTCTAGGGTTTTGTAGTAAATACTATTAACTATAATGTCACATCCTTGTTAGGAGTATCAATACTTCCAAGTATTTTCTTATAATTTGCACAAGCAATGCAACATTAAGAAATTCTCAGAAAACAAACCTTTGTTAAAATAGAAGTTTCATGCAGAAAATTATCCTTAAAAATATGTTTTAGCATCAGAATTGAAAGGCTGCATTTTCTTAAGTCATTAGTAGCAGCACTAATTCTTTCCATTTCCTGGGTCACCAAATTGGCAGCTAACAGCACTACCACTCCAAGATAAGAAGAGGTTAGGCAGGGCAGGTACTATGAGGTGAATTACCTGTTCATCTCGAAGATGCTCTCATAACCAAGTTATAGAAGAATCTAAGATCAATTGGCCAGTTTTACAGAAAATAATATACAAGGGTGAAAGGAAAATAAAAAGCCATTCAATAGAATTGTGACCTCACATACCTGGCATCAAGAAACCTTGATCTTAAAATCATAACTGCTTCACAAGTGCTTTGTTTGAGCTGCATCTGAATGGAACTAAATTTTCGATGAATGATGCCCACCATTCTTTCAATCTCTTTTGGGGAAATGGGACGTGTTCTACTCTGCTCTCGGAGAAGGTTCATCACATGTGTAGTGAATTCATTACATGCCTGTAAGGGGGAAAAAAAAATCACTCCTTAGGAAACTGGTATTTTATATTATCACACTCAGACATTAGCCAGCTCATCTGAATTTCCACCTCATTTGCATTGTCAATGGCGTTATGCAGTGGGCAGGGTAAAATGAAAACTAAGACTCTTGTGAAGTGGCAGTGATAGTTAAACAGAGCAGCAAGAGTTCTGAAACTATGAATGGTCAGACATGCAAGGGAGACACAGCACTCAACTTCTACCACCCCTCCCTCCCTCACTCTACCACTATTTTGACCCGTTCCAAAATGAGATTTCCCAGTGGAGGAAGATCTCTATCAACTCCTACAGATATATATTAAATATATATTAAATTTAATACTAAGCACCCTCTATTGTCTCTGAGGTTTTACATTTATTTAACAAACGTTTACAGAAGGGTTACGAAGTACAAAATTCTTCCAAGTACAGTGAGGGAGACAGAAGAGAGCAAGATGTGGACCTGGCCTTCAGTGAGATAAAATATACAGAAAATGAATTTTCACAGAAAGCAGTCCGTGCTAAGTGCGACAAGGAAGACAATAATACGTAATGGAGTGACTATTCTCACTGCAGACAGAGGGATCACATAAAGCTTCATGGTAGAAGTGACATTAGGGACTTTTGAAAGGTGGATAAAGATGGCAATCAGAAGGAAGGAAAAACTCTGGAAATGAAATGTAGCAAGTTAAGAGAATGACTAGTAGGAGTAGAGAGAATAAGTAGGGAGGGCAGGGAGGAATGATTCTATCAACGTAGGTTTGGGTTAGCATATAAATGGCCTGGGATGCTAAGTATTCCAATGTCTTAGTATAATTTAGCTGTGGTGCAGGCTCTATCAGTGGATGTAAGTCACCCCTGGAAGATAGGTAAAGCAGCCTGACTCTTCAGGGGTGCAACGGCAGGAAGGCAAGAATCAGATTTGGGTCTCAAACTTTTTAGTTAATCCTCAGCCCCTCTCTCTTTCAGCTTACCTATATTTTTCTAGATTTACAAAACCATGTAATTGGGCCTACACTGAAATCCAGTACTGTCTTGGTAAATAAAACATCAATCTGTACTCCTAAACAAAAAGAACATCTTCTGGCATTTTTCTTAAATAGGCAGGTTAGGAGATTCTGCATCTTACTGCATGGATGCCCCACCAGGGCGAGTAGACAGAACAATCATTGATCAAGGAAAGACATGTTTTGAAGCTACAATAATGTCCATTTCCCTATAGATATCCTGAACATTGCTCACATTTAGCACACAATGCTTTTTCTAACTGCTCATTAGAGACCTAACCTTTCAAGTACAGTAGGTGTTTCAGTTACTCTAAGCTTTATAGAGATTTTCTACAAATATTTCTAAGGCAAGATAAAATGAGTCTTGCTTACCAATTATTTAAAGTTTTTTATATGTTTAAGTCTTGAGAAATTTTAAATTCTTTGTGAGTAGTAACCCTGAATCGCTTATTGGACTCTTCAGTGTGTAGGATTACGCAGTATACACAGCAGGCACCTAATAAACATCAATTGATTGATGGGCTTTTGTACTACAATTCAAATACTTTACATTTGGTCCAAGAGTGAGAATAACGTTGGTAAATATCCATAAATTCATTATCCCTGAACCATAATGAAGAATTCTTAGCCTGCAGTCTGTGGATATGTTTAGAAGGTCTATAGTACCTGAAATCTATACATCTGTCTGTACATATACAATTCCTTAGGGGAGAATGTGTGGAGTTTTTGTTTTCTTTTCAGGATTCTCAGTCAGTCCATAACTAAAAAAGGTTAAGAATTATTGTCCTAGGTTATGGCACAGTAAAAAGTTAAGGAACTTTGCAACTCTAAAACCATAAGTTCTTTCTATCTTTAAGCAAACCAAAATAAGGAAGAGTAAATTTAAGATATTCCCAAACCCTATATTATCAATTTAAACTATCTTATGCTAAGCTGAAGGCAATTGATCAACCTGCAAAGAAAGATATGTACATATTTTTTTCTTGGACTTCCTCTCAAGAGAGGTTTACATAACCTCAAAATTACAGAATTTGACGAACTCTAGCCCTCAGTTTTCTCATTAGTAAAATGACAAAAATTGAACTAGAACAATGTTTCCCCAAATCGGGGTCAACAAGTTCTATAGTTTATATTAAGAATATTAATATTTCAACACATAATCAATGTTAAAAAACATGAAAAAAGGTATTTACATGATCTTTTTCATACTAAGTCTTGGAAATCCAGTATGTATTTTACATTTACAGTACATTTCAATTCAGACTAGCCAGATTTCAAGTGCTCAATAGCCACATGTGGCTAGGGGCAACCATACTGGACAGTACAAGTATAGAGCATCTTGTAGGACCAATGTGCTAAGAAAAACTCTTTGGGAAACACTACACTAGGTAATCTTTCAAGTTTCTTTTTTTGTTTTATTCTTTACCACTATGCATTCACACATACACACACATAAAAGCTTGATGAAGTAACAGGAATTATTCATTTATTATATCTAAATCTTTGAGAACATGTATTCAATATTCCGTATGAGAAATGAGAAGTACACGAAAAGCACAACTGATGCATATCAGAGTGGTTGTCTCCAGAAAAGGAACTTGAGTGGTTGTGAGTTGTAAGCAGAAGTGCTTTTGTTTCATAGAACACCATTTTTACTTGAAAGCAAAACTGACAAATTATCATTATTCAGAGTCACTCATTTTGCAGACATTTTCTCAATGAACCAAGTGAGTCTGTCAAATCAAGAAAAACAATCATATTTGTTGCCAATGATAAAATTCGAGTTTCCAAGGAAAAGTTAGAATTTTGGAAAGCTTGCATCCACCACTGTGAACTTGACAGTTTCCCAGTACTTAAAGGCTTTTCTGACTAGTTTGGTACTGATATTAACAAATATGACATCCTGATATTGTATAATGAAATGTGTGGAAGATATGCATAACCCAGAGAATCAATCCTTTCAAAATCAACAATGCATGTTACAAAATCATTCATGGGTAGATCCCATGCAAATTAGAAATGGATTTTAAAGGAACAGAATACAAAAAGTTAAACTGATTTGGTTTTGCCCTTTAAGAAGGGCATTTTAAGGACAGTGAAGCTATTCTATATGTTACTGTATTGGTGGACACATGACATTAAGCATTTGTCAAAACTCATAGAAGTATACAAACAAAGAGTGAGTCTTAATGTAAACTAGGAACTTCAGTTACTAAAAATGTATCAACGTTGGTTCATCAATTGTAACAAATGTACCACACTAATGCAAGAAGTTAATAAGGGGAAACTATGTGTGTGTACATGAATGTGTGTGTGTGGGAGGGTGGATTACATGGGAATTCTGTACTTTCTACGAAATTTTTCTCTAAACCTAAGACTGCTCTAAAAATAAAGTTTATTCTTAAAAGCAAAGTTAATTGCTAGGGTTTCAGATTTCACATTACAACTAACCTTTAAAAAACTAAAACTTGTCAAGTTTTGATGTAATACCAAAGAATAATATCCATAATTATCTGAAAAGGCTATTAATATATGCCTCACTTTTACAATGACATATTAGCATAAGGCAAGATTTTCTTCATCTACTTCAACCATAGGACAACAGATTGACTATGTTGCCGATATGAGAATTCTGTTGACGTCTATTTAAGCCTAACATTAAAGACTTTTGCAAAAATGTAAAAGCAATGCCATTCTTTTCACTAAATTTTTAGTTTGGGGAAAAATACAGTTTTTTAAAAAACATGTCATTTAGGTTAACATATAATAGCTTATTATTTTTTAATTAATAAATATTATGAAATTTTCCCAATCTTAATTTCCACTGTAATAAATATTGATAGATATAACCCACAAAACAAAACCTCTTAAGGAGTCACCAACAATTTTTAAGAGTCTAAGTCCAAAGACCTAAGTTTGAGAACTGCTTACACTGGAGTATGGAAGCATTTCTAATTTGCACACATAACACTGCTAGTTCCTACAACCTAGCTCAGATATTATGGTAACATATATCTATGACAGGGCTCCTACGGAAATGATCCTTGAGATGTTAGCTTTCTTAGTTTTTCTCTGGCCATATTTTAATCTCTCCAGAATGGGTGTCTGCCTGTGGGTTCTAAGAAGCAGCCAAAGGCTCATGTGAGAAAAAAGGGTTAAAAGCAAAAAGTTTCTGCATGTAAAACTCATAATTTCCTAAAACATTTGCTGAACGTCTCACAACTTATTAAGTGAAGCCATCTATGAATGCAAATGCTGATTAGCAATTTGGCAATACCCCAACACTCACAGAATTCACATAGCTTTTCTTTAAACCAGTAGTTCATACATGATTAATTAGAACATCTCATTTATGTAGTGTGCACTTTAGCTCATTACTCTAAGTAAAATTCGTTAAGTATTTACATTTAGATAATTAAAATCTGGGTACACCCTTAAGAAAGATGCATACACTTTAGGCAAAGTGATTTTTTTTTCTTTATACCACTGAAAGTAAATTACAGCCTCATTTACAGAATCATCTGTACCAGTTTCAGAGCAGAGCACAATACTGCCTCATTTCTTATTCCTTAAAAGGTATACATTTTTTTAGCCTACAAATATAGCATTTTTTTAGCCTACAAATATAGCAAGAATGATCTAATGAATGCAATTGTTTTGAAGGGCCACCAAGCCACATACTAGAATTGGTGTTATTTATAATCTGGGATGCTCACTTCAAACATCTATCATATCATCCATTATATCTACAGAAATAAATTGTTAAAATAGACATTGAAAAAATTTTCCATTGCTTTATTTTTTTTTCCAAGTGAAACTGTCAGTTAAAACTTTTTTGGTCAATTGTCCACAATGTCAATGTAGTAACACTGTGGTTAACTGGAATATTTGAAATGAAAAGTTTTGTTTCCTTGAATTCTCTGATTATAGTATTGGGCAGAAAGCTCTTTCTTCTTTTAACCCAGCAGTTGAAAACTATGCAGGATGTATTTGTTTGTATAATGCAAACACTGCAATAGTTAAATGAACCTAAAACATGAACGGCTTGACTATGATTTTAAGTCAATTCTTATTATGAGAGACTTTCTCCTTGCTATTTGTTCTTTTCTCTTTAAAAGTAATAAATAAAGATTTGAAATATCTGGGTTCTGGATAATGGTTTCAATGGTATTTGTTGGCTAGTAAAATTGTCTCCTCAATATCTATACAATTGGTTTACATTCAAAACTAAAGACTTGAGAGTTTTATTTGTTTTGTGGGAGGACTTTTTATCCTTTATATTTATAGATTCAAACTTCAGCCCCTTTCTGCCTTTAAATCCACATAAGTAAATGTAAAATCAGACAGTGGGCAAGTACTAATTTTAGAGGAAGTTTTACAATTGTACAGTGATCAGATTTAAAAACTGGGTTTGTCTTTTGTAATCTTCTAGAGGAGCTAATTGTAGACAACAGATCATAATACCTCATATTCTAAAATCCCGTTTTGAAAGAAAGAATAAATCTATTAAAAGTAGATGCCCCTGCATTTAGAGGCAGCCATTTTCTAGATGTCTTTATAACCTTGCAAATAACTAGTCCAATATTACAGATTTTGTGTTTGTAAAATGTTTAAGTCAACAAATTCTTCTTGTTTTAGAATAAAAGTCAACATTTAAAGATTCTTTCTAATCCACTTAGAATGAGACTAATATACCTAAGGACCAGCTAAAAAGACAAACTATCTATTGTACCCCCAACACTGCTTATCTAATTGCATGGTTTGGGGACCTAGCTCATGTGGTTTTTTAGGATTATGTTATCTAATGTATGCTAAATTCTTTGCATAGTCTAGTACATAATTAATACTCAATAAATGACAATTATTGTTGAAAATGGCAATTTTATGAAATTCATATTGTGTTATTATTCTGCAGTAAGTCCTCCTCTGATTAACTAATATAGTTCTGTCTTCTCATTGCCTGAATGAACACAAACATTGCTTCCAAAGACGTAAATTTTTTTAAAAAAGTGATCAAATATAAATCAATTTATTGTATTAATCAAGTTTGTGTTCATATATAAAATTGGTACATAGAGTCAATAAACTAATGACTTGGAAGGGGAAAAAGGGAACACACACATACCCTCATTCTAGCCAAGGAAAATCCCTGGCATAAAAACTGACAAGAAGGAAAACACTTCCTTTGAGGCAATGAATAACAAAGCCTTGCTCAGGAACATGAAATATCAAGTTTACATCAGGCAATATTCTTTTGTCTTTGCTATATTAAGAAGAAATCGCAAAATGGGATTAGGAGTTTACAGTCTGCACCTTCAATCTGATAACATCAGCATCATTGAAGCTGATAAAAATAAAATTCCTTTACAAGCAAAGGAGATTTTGCCAGCAAATGTAAACATATAACATTGAAATCCTTGAAAAGCAAAAGGTTCAGCACTCATTCTCTATTCTTCAAATAAACCCCTGCAATCTGAAAGCCCTCTAGCAGCCAAACTGTACCTGATTGGTCTTGATACATTCAGAGTACATGCTTGGCTCCAGCACTTCACCTGATTTGGGGTTCCTACATGCTCGTGTAGGGTTGGAACATTTACAGTACTTTTACCTTCAGTAAAAATATTTTTCAATGTGATTATAGTAGATAGTTTTTAATTTGTCATCTCTATTACATATAAGCTGTAAATTATGAAGTAAATTGTCTATGAATAAGCAGTTTTTTTGGTACAAGCAAAGTGGGAAAGCTGTGTAAGGCATATCTGTTCCTTTTTAACTGAGAACACATGTTTAAGTCAAATTCCGTTTTAAAAAACCAATGTGCCCATCTCCTTTCAGTAGGAAGGTGGAGGAACAAAGAAAGACCAGCACAACTGAAAACCTTCATTTCTTATAAAGAAGCTTCTTAGGACCCTTGGCTCAAGTTCATTAGAAATTAATCTATTCTAATAGTTAGGTCTTTAATCATAAGAGCATGCTTGAAAAGTAAGGTAACAGCATTTTTTTCAAAACTTGTAGCTAATCAACAAGAAGAGAGAGAAGCAACCAGGTTTGTATCAACCCAAAACAAAGTATTACGAGACAGTTTAGCTGTAAGCTTTGGAAGATTATCATAGTCCTGCTGGGTGTCAGGATCAACAAGAGAAAAGTAAACTAGCTTTTTGTTTCCTTTTGGGCAGTAGTAATATTTAAGAACCCTAATCTAATACATATTCCATGTCTAATATTTCAAAAGCATTTGTAAGTGAATTTAGATAGGTATCGACAAGAACCATGAAATGAGTTAATATCATAGGGACAAATGATCAAAGGCCATTTTCTGGGAAGAAAAAAAAAAGACAGGATTTTAAAGATAACAACATTCTTAAAACACACATATAAAACTGAGCCTTGCAGCTTGGATTTAATTTTGCTCAAACTATAGCACTAGTCTACTTAGCTTTGTTAATGTGGCTGTGTTTATAAGGTATGTTCATTTACTGCAGTGGTGGTGTTTGTTAATTGCATGGCAATCTAAATCTAAACAGACTTCAGATACATTTTCATTATAATTTTGTTGAAAAACACAATAGTGAATAGCTCCAAGGTTCCAATGTAGTTTATTTCTTTATGGAAAAAGACTCAACACAATTTTATGCCAAAGCCTCTGCCTTATGTATTCTATTTACTTCTAAGCCTTCTGTCACTCAGAGTACCTGTTTTCACTTTTAAGAGGAAAAATATAATTTCTAGAAAGTGATTAAAAGAGTTGTTTTTCCATCTCTTTACTGTTCCCATTTCAAATGCAATCCAACATGGGCAAATCAAGTAAAACAAAAAGGTACCTAAATTATTTTCCAATTTTACATAGATGGTAGCATAATTCAATGAAAAAGGAAGACATATTGTGAGAAACTGATTTCAGTGCCTAATTCTGACACTATCTAGATGTGTGACACTAGACAAATCACTTAACCTTTCTGAGTCTCATCTTCTCATCTGTAAAATGGAAATCACATTACTATCTATTTCAGAAATGCTACCCCTTCACCTCACTTAGTACTATAGATTTCTTCCTGAGACTCCAAAACATACTCCTGAAAGATCCATCCCAGATAAAGCCCTTGCGCCCTAAAGCATGAAAAGAAAAGTTGACAGCCTTATGTCAAATTCACTGATCCTAATAACTTAGGAGAACCATACACAAAAGAGCTATAAAGGCCAGTCCCAAAGACAACCCAAGAGAATTAAATGCTATTATATCACTTCTAAAATAACTCAGGATCCACAGGAGAAACACTGTAAGCTAAAATTCTGTTGAAACTGCCAATTAGTCATCATACCAGATTTGTCCATACTCTACATAGGTCTCATATACTTATATTTTTCCTTCTGAAAGTGTTAAAAATGAGAAAAAGAAACATGAATTAACTGTTACTAGGGCACTGAACATATCCAGAAGTAAGCCTCATGATTAAATTTTTGAAGTATTTCCTAATTTGATATTTAACCCTCAAATAAAAAACACATATTACAGACCAATTTATGAAGAGTTTGTGTATGTGTTTGTGTGTGTGTGTGTGGTTTTTAAAAGGAAACAAATGAAACAACTATTCTATTATTAGCTGAGAAATTCTCATGGGAATTTCTTAGGATATTTCTAAGGCAGTAAGGCTCAACTTCCAAAAGGTGGCAAAGATGAAAGTAAGGATACAAAGTAAGGATACAAAGACGAAAGTTAGGATACAAGTGTGAAGAAATATAGGAGATACTAAGAAAATACCTTAATTCTTCTAAAAAGTTGGGCTATTTGGCCCCTAATACTATAGAACTTCCCATTCAAGGCAGCTGATGGTACTCACCTATTAAGTATGTATAGATATATTTAACATCAAGACGTGAGATCAGATTTATACTACAAATTAGAAACATTTTTCCAAAATTCTTATTTGAACATTCACCACCAAAAATTATTCCTACAAAGGAGACTAGAGATGCAGAAAGTCCTACTCAGAAAAATAAATAGAAAACATTTTATAATATTAATTACTATTTCTTTCTAACAAAAGCTGCATAAATCTTTCTAACTTCCCTCCAAACATATACCTCTGGGACAGAATTCAACACTTGCTTAAATTAATACCATCATATCCAGAATATTAGAAAATGCAATGGAAAAAAATAACATATACAACAGATATTGTACAGAAAGTTAGAAAAACAAAATAATCAATATTACAATTAACCAGGATCCCACTTTACATAAAGGTATATGGACATACCTGCCTATGTCCTGGAGTATTTATGAGTGAAATGATATGACGTCTAAGACTTGCTTCAAAATATTCCACCAAAAAAAGGGAGAAGGAGGTAAGAAGACAAAATAATATTGGCAAAACTTGGGTGACGGTATCTAGAGATTGCCTTATTTTAGGCTGAACCCTATGAAAATACCAACACACGATTGTTTTTTACCTAAAACCTTGGCAATTTCAGAGGGTTAAACTTAATACTATTTTCTTTGCTTTTGTGCATGTTTTAAAATTTCCACAATAAGGTTTTTTTTAATTACCTTTGAAATGAGAGTTCTTAGCAAAAGGGAATTCCTCACACTAAGGTTTTTAGCTTTACACTAACAACTAAAATGTATTTAAGATGAACTACCAATATTTTACCTTATGTCATTGACTCACTTATTTTTTCTCACATTTTAACATCTCTGAAGTTTGGAAGCATTCCACAACTAATGGCATGTTAATTTTTTCTTGGTAGTATATAAAATAATGATGCAGCTTAAAATCAAAGATATCTTAGATTCAATGAATTATGGTTAATACAATTGCTAAGAACAGCATTTTTAATCCACATTCTCTTTCAAACAGGCATTTAGCACACAATACCTAGCACTCCCTGTCCCATGGTACCCATAATTATCCTGGAAGGTCTCCTCCTCAGAGAGACAGGCCAGAACTGATTACTCTGTGAAGTTAGCTCCCTCCGCTATAGTCTGGCACAATTAATAACAATTAATTCTTAGGAGGATACTGGCACTCACAAGATGGGAAGCAAAACTCACTATGCAAAGCCTTCCTTTATAAACAAGGCCAGTGCATAAATATTAATTATACAGGGCTTTGAAGCGCACCAAACAGTGAGGTCAGAGGGGAAGAATGGCTGCAAGTGTGGTAGTAAGGGCATGTGAATGTGAAGAATGAATAAAACTAAAACCAGTAGATGGGACAAAATAGGTTTACCTTCACCTCCAAAAATCTCAAAGGGTCTTCATTTCATTGAATCGAACAATTCACTTAGATTTTTGCACTGACTTATGTATTTTGCTCTTTGTTTTAACACCTATCCCTCACAGCCCTCAGAATTGGTTAGCCCAGTCTAACAGAAGAGTAATAGAGGGTTTGTGCAGGACTATGAGAGTGGCGGCTGCTGACCTGTTCATATTTCTCCAGTTCTGTGTGATAGATTTGTCTGATCTGGGTCAATTTGGCTCTGTAATCTGAGTGTTCAATAGAGTTATCTGAAGAACCTCCAGAGGCTGCCGCGGCTGCAGCTGCTGCCGCCGATCCCCCACCTTTCTCAGGACCTGAAACCCCTTCTGCCAAAAGCATATTGTCCAGTCTCATTAGCTGGGGATCGGGAGGGTCCTCCTCCTGGGCTCCTCTGATGCTGAGACCTTCAAGGAAAGAGAGAGAGAGAAGAAGCGAGAAACAGAGGACAAACAGTGTGAGTATTTTGTTTATTTGAGAAAATGATCAAACAACATTAGTGCACTACAATTTATGCTGGGTAGTTCATTGTTTACATTTGACCAATGAGCTTGACGAAGTGTGAAAATTCTTTTCAAGATAATATTTATATCCATCCTGGAATTTCTAATATCTTCCCTTTATTTATTCCAGATTGGGTCATCAGAATAAGGTAACCCTGGCTTCTCAGAATATTTTAAAATCCAAGCTTCCCAAATTTAGATGGTTTTAAACATAAAAATGAGAAGGGGTTAAAAAACTGGGGGTGTTGAGAAAAGATGAAAATAAGTCCAAGAATATAGAACAAACCCATCAAAAGGTATTATTCTGTTTCTCTGCACAACTGGAGGAACAGAGTTGAAATTTCCATGGAATAATTAATTCACAAGCTATATCCAAATGTGAGAAAATGAACAGGATTGGATGGGCTTTCCCATCATGTAATTTCAGCGGGAGAAGAGAAATACACGCATTATGAAGTAATTAGCTATCCTTAAAACATATATAAAAACATAATAAACATAATAAAATATATATATTTTATATATATATATATATCATACATGTAATTAAATAAATATTATTAAGCAATTGCCAGCAAATTATAAAAACAGGGGCTAAATTCGGCTAAAAATGAGCCACTGACATGGTAATACATTGCTGGGCACAGTACTCACAAAATAATTTTGCTTTTAAACCAAGAACTTCCTAAATGATGCCCAGTCAGCAACTACAATTGAGTACTATAGATCACAGCTGACAATTCATAGATTTAATCAGGTCACATAGGCTTTCTGCCAAGATGTTTTCAACAACACAGAAGACAAAGTTTTAAAATAATTATCATGGTATAAAAAGCAACTAGAGTCATGACAGCACAAAACTAGAATTTTTGTTAATGTACAACATAATCTAAAATCTCCCAGCCCAATTAACCTCTGTAGATCTGTTTAAAAGCAGGTTCCCCACACAAGTTACAAGGCATCTTGGGGGAAGGGAAAGAAAGGAAGTTGGCATCTTGCATGTTTGCATTTGGATTCTGCCTTTTGTGTTTGTGCCTACTGTTTATCCTCAGTGGGGCACACTCTGTGTCTAGTGCAACTTAACATGACAGTAACATCTATAAGCTGCCAAGTACTCAACTGATCACCAGCTCTGTGATTTTATATGCTAACCTTAAACCACTATCACTCCTTTTAAGAACATATTTCATTTCTAGATATCCTGAATTACACCCACAGCATGAGAGAATTCTTGTTCTCTCAGCTCAAACACACAACTTTAATTTCCTTTAAAGTGACACTTTAAAGTTGTCACTTTCATTTAAAAATATACTTCAGAATAATGTCAACTGGATACTAAAACTAGCACACCATAATTTAGAATTATATCTGTTGCCTGTTTAGAAGTGAATAAATAAGATTTGAAAAGTATAATATATTAAGTCAATAAATTCAAAGTTATATAAAATAATAAAACCAAAAAAAGTTAAATAAAATAAGATAGAATTAGTATGAACACATTGCTAATAAAAGATTGACAAACATGAATTTGCTATTTCTTCTAGAACTAGAAGAAATCGCCTAATATTGTTCTAGAACTGCTAAATATTGGTTAACTTGATATTTTTGTTCAACCTCTTTGATTTTCCTCCTTTCTAATTCATTCAGAGTTAAAATCTCATGGTCTGGACATGCTTGTAGTTCCACATACCAAATTTTTTCTGCATATAGCATTTGGTGTGGGCTTACTTAGCAAACTTTTATCTTGCACCTTGGGCTCTGTTTCATTTTACGGTACTTGTTGGGAGTTCCTTAAGTTTCTCCTTTTTAAACTAAATTTTTGGTAATTCAGTTTAAATGACCCAAAAAATTTTGGTAATATTTTTCGTGTTTGTTGTTCCTTTTTTGAATTCACACAAATGCTGTTTTCTTCTCCTGAAAATGTGTTCTTTATCTACCTTCAAGGTTCCTCCAGGTTTCTAGTATTCCTCTTGTACTTATACATATTTACCTCTTCCCCAAGGACACTTGGTGAGGTTCTTTAACAGTAGACAAACATCCATAGTCAAAATCCAAGTGTGGCAAACAAGAGAAGATGCTCAATAGCCAATACTCAAGAAAGTAGACTATAAAGGAGACAGAAAAAGTAAATTCACCAAGAAATGCAAAAGGCACACATTAACCATCTGTGGTACTTTATGCGCACCTAATATGTGTATAAACCGTTACTGCCACACCAAAAGAAAACAACCCTTAGGCTCTATAGTAGTGGACACAAATAAAAATAATTAAAAGTATGTATTTTCAGCTGGTATAACATTTTCCTCTGTGATGAGTAATATATTTTATTTGTAAAATCATAAGTAAATTAACTTAATTGTTTGCTTCTGCATTTACTTTATAAATTATGTACATCAAACCTAATTAAAAATCATTTCCTGATAAAAAGTTCATATTCCTTTTGATGAAAGGTACTAGAGCACTTTGTAATTAGGCAACATTGAGAAGACTATCAATACTATCATAACTATAGGTTGAATAATGAATCAAAATTTTTTCTCTATTAAGTAAAGTCATGTCTATGATGTCTAAATAGCAATACCTAGTTTCCAAAATTGTTTTCAACTTGAATATTTCTTTTCCTTACTTTATATTCAAGTTACTATTTATTCCTCATCATACGTACCTATCCACACACTATTACTTAGCTTACAAACCTTACACAGACACGTGGTTTCCAATCGTAATACCTACTCATCTGAGCACCTATGAACATTTAATGAACCTAAGCTTACAAGGGCCAGAATGATACAGACTGTGTAGTTATCAAAATATTTTGATATCAAAAGATGTTGAGATCTTTGTTACCAAAAGAAATTGAAATTCAGAAAAACAATAATTTAAAAATTGGTCATTTTTGTTTTTAATCCAAAATATACACTGGAACATATATAGAGGCTTATAAAGTTTTACATCCAGGCCCCTTTACAATCATAGCATTATAAAGTTAAAAAAAAAATTTGCAATCTACTTATAACCACAACATTCATTTCAATATCTCTAAGATTTAGACAAATCATAGAAACACAGTAAAAACACTGTTTAACAATGAACTTGGCTTTGTTATAAGCCACAGTTTTTGCATATCTTTCAGCAAATCCTAATTAGCTGTCTTTCAACATGCTGTGCACCTGCCCCACAGATAATGGGAGAGAGCATCTGCATAGATGACTGCATTTGGAGGGCAATAAATAAATTACGGGTCAAAATTATTACAAAGCTTTCTCTGAATAAATGCATACCCTTCACAATACTAAGCTGCAGATGTGAAAAGTACCTAAAGCCCACTCAAATGCTATGATTATGGGGCTGTTTGAGTTTAATAATCTGATGTAATTCAGGGATTTTCAACAGCTCATTAAGAGTTCATTAATATATAGGAAAGCTTTTGAATTATATATAAGCAGATTAGAAATCTGCAACGACTGGATTGAACAGTAGTAGCCTCTCTAACAGAACACTGCCAACACAATGAAGGCTTGACCTGAGAAAATGAAGTGCAAACACAGGGCACTAAGCTTCATGGCACCCTCCTTTCAAGGCCTAAGCCCACTGGACCATTACTAACTTCTGTTCATCAAAGAGAGACTTCAGAATATGGCTGTTTCAACTGTGATCTACACATGGTAATGAATCAGGCATAACTAAAATCTAACCCTACAGTATTTCCATAATCAGGAAAGACACAATATGAATAGTGATGATAAAAGTTATCAGCAGATCATTTTTACTTTGTAAAGAGTACATTATTTAGACCTGCTTATGGAAAATTTAGTTGTTTGATTTTTCCCCCTAATGAACATACCATAAAACTAGACCCCAAATTATTCATAAGCTTAAGCCTATGAAATCTCTGTAAATTTGTTCTCTGATGGACCACTTGTTTTTGATTCATTCAGCTAGTATAACAGTCTTAGCTCAGAGGAAAGGTTTCAGCATAGTATCAAAACGAAGCCAAATCAGATATTTTCAGCAGGCCCTGAATTCTTGGCTGCTTTGAAACCAGAGAAAATTCTAATACATGCAAGTTATTTTAAAATTTCCCACAGGTTTTATTTTGTGTCTGTTATTTAAAAGTAACAATCAGGACTGAGGTCTGAAGTTACAAAGCTGATTCAAAGAAAATACCAACTTTATTTTCTTTGCTTTCTTCATTTAAAAATCAAGTCAGTCACAATTTGAGAAATATAACCCAAATTATAGATAAAGAAGAAAGAGATTAATACAGACATGCTGCCACCTTTCTCCCCAAACATAAAAAAGGTAAAATATTTTTCCACCTGAAATCCTTACGTTTAAGTATGAAGAAGATCTGGAAATGAAATGAAGGTCACAAGACCCATACTTACAGAGATCTCCTTTGAAACAATTACTTTTGGGCTGTGGAAACTGGAAGATAATTTGGAAACAAAGTAGAGAAAGACACTGAAAAATCCCTCAAAGCAAAATTATCTAAACTAGACTTGAATATTGAATTGGGAAGAGAGCTTGGGGTTCCCCAACAAACAGTGGTTGGACTAGAGATAAAGCTAAGGAGCCAAGACCAAGTCCAGGGAAGGCAGACCAGTGAATGTGGTCTGACTGAGAGGGGGGTAAAAAAGAAAGAAGCCAAATGCTTGCTATTAGCACCTCCTAAAGAAAGATATGGAATGACATTTGTACCTGGATTTCATGCTCTCCTTCTGGGTCTAAAGATGAGGCTTGTAATGAAAGGAATAATCATATTATTTTGAAGATACTAGTAGAAAGCAATAATCGTAAAAAAATATTTAAATAAAAATATTTAAAATATTATGAGGAAATGACACATGATATAGTTGCCTATAACAATTCATGGTGCTCATGCCCACCCCACTGTAGCGCCGAATCTCCTTTTAAGCCAATGTTAGTGTCTAATCCACTGAATATGGCAGTCATATTACAAGCTAATGTCACTTTCACTCCTATTTAAGGCAACTGTGTGGTGTGTGCACGTTTTTCATGTCAGGTATATTAAATATAACACGGCAATGCACTGCACATTTCCACGCCAACCTAGTTGTCACTTTCACTTGACTCATTCTCTATTGAGGAAAAATGCAGCACTGGGAATTTACAAGGCTTTTCAGTTAAATGGACATAAATCACAGGTTTCATTCAAACCGAATAATCACTGGCCATAAAGAGCTACTTGTCTCTTACCATATATTACAGTGAAGTTCCTGTGAGCAATAATGCAGCCATTCATGGCAAAGGAAAACAGAGCGAGACATTAAGAACTGACATGTAATCCTGTTAGGGCCTTGACGTGGAGAGTGTAGCTGACATTTTTATCATATATGTCCATTTCTATTTGGAAAATCAGAGGAATAAAAATGATTACTTCACTGCCCAAATCTACCTTCCTAAAAGAGCCCAGTGAGATTTGTTTACATGCTGGGAAACTGCTTACTGGAAATTCATAAATCTAAGATTTTAAAGCATTTCCCCTGATGGCTAAATTGAAGATATGACTAGAAAGATTCCCCATAATGCTTCTCCACACCTCCATTTCTTTCACTTTCAACACATAAAGTGTCAATCCATTGCTTTATTACATTTCACCTTCATTATAAAGCTGTTGGCAGAATGTCTGTTTCAAACATGCAGCACTGATAACTTTTCACCAAGCACTTGCTGCAAAGCCATTTCACTCAAGAGAGCAGCAAAGCAACTAATGACCTTTATTAGAGGTTCAATGGAAAGCAGCTAGTGCTATAACGACATTATCAGTATCTTGGTCTGTATAGGTACTAGATTTCTGGGCAGAACCCAGTTGTTATTTTCCTGCAGTTTCACAGACATAGTTTAAATGAGAAGAGAAAAACCATTTAAAGGCATTTCCTGAATCACCAGTGTTTTTCTATGCCAGTGTGATTCCCAAGGCTATGACTGGTGTTTGTGCATGTTCCCAGCAATGCAAATGGCAATATAAAAATCACTTGTGGATCTCTTCTCCTTGCCTATTCTACCTGTCAATCCCCACCACACCATAAGTTCAGACTACTTATTTTACTAAAAAATAGTGTAATGTTTTACACAAGAGATAAGCCCGACATGATTCAAGCTTAACATTTTGCTATTTTGAGCCATCAAAAGTATTGACATACTGTATTTTCCAGTTATAGACAAAACTCCAGTATAATTCATACATCCAAAAACATATATCTTACACTCCTTACCACTGTAGGAAAGTGTGTGCATTCTGTGGGGATGGACTTCTTAAGAAAACCTTCATTTTCATGATAGCTTCTCATTACCTTTCAACCCTATTTTAGCCAACTGTTTACAGAAAAATCTGAAACTACTATTGACTGGAAAAGGCAAATTTTGAAGACTTTCCACTTGCCAATTAGATCTTGCCTCAAGAGACAAGAAAAAGGAGTGAGCCTTGTCACTGTGAAAGTGAAGAGCAGCCAAGATGAAGGAGCAGATGGACTGTGCAATAAAAATGCAGAAAGAAGAGTTACATTTTTAAGGCACTTTTTTGTTAAATGGAGCTGCATCTTGTTGGAGCGCTTGATATATAAGCACTGTCAGCTACAGAAGGAGAGAACAGGGTGAGGGCAAGATATGAAGTATGCTGTGCTTGTATGAGACAGTGAAAAAAGGATAAAGGAGAAAACAGGCCATGTTTCTTACACATAGTAGCACAAAGGGTTACCTGTGCTCTATTCTGAAAGAAAATTATTAGAAGTGGGAAAAAACAAGGAAATGGCCATTTTATTTTTATCCAAAGGGACTGATGTTCAAACAAAATGTCCCATTGGGGAGATTCTTAGATTTGGTAAATATGATGACTAAATTTGAAGGGAAAAAAAAAACACTATTTAAAGGAAAGCGATGAGTTTCAGAATCTAAGTGGGGTAAAAGAATTATAATGATGGCTTTAATACCTA
Organism: Choloepus didactylus; assembly: GCF_015220235.1. NCBI lineage: Eukaryota > Metazoa > Chordata > Mammalia > Pilosa > Megalonychidae > Choloepus > Choloepus didactylus. Next base: position 95,785,365 of record NC_051316.1, read on the forward strand.
CAGGTCTTTGTCACTACTTATTCTGTGTGGTTACCAGCGATCTACTAATCTAATGTGCCAATGAAATTCTTTTAAATTTATCACATACCTAGGGTTTCCTCATCAGAAAATGCTAGAGGCCCACATCTGGACTTTTATCAAAATCAATTAGTCCTCTTCTATTATGTGCCTCCAGGATTCTTCAGCATTTGCTTATACAAACTCTTATTGCAATTCTTCCTTTTCTCACATTCCCTCATTTTGTCCCCTTGACTTTTCTCCCTGCAGAATAAGATCACCATGGCACTTTCATTTCCTGTCTTGTCAGTTAAGATCACCACCATGCTGTGAATGGGATAACATTACACTGTGGCACCTGCTTCTTCTACCACCAAGGGCAGTGTGTGTGCCGCTCCACAGAGTTGTTTCTCCCATTGCTCTATTTTCTGGAAGACTGAATCTTCCAGACTTCAGTAAATTCTCCTAGACCCAGTTCACAATACAAGACATTTTTGCCAAAAAGCAAATGTTTTCTGTCCTTCTGTTTCCTATGCCAGTGACTTTAACCTCTTACTTTATGGTTGTTGATAAACCAAAACACTGTTAGTAGTACCTTGGTATCTTTTCATTGTTTAGCCTAAAAATTCTCTGTGTTCAAATTTAAATACATGCCAAGCAGCAAGGTTCAGCTTTTCACATACTTTCGCTTATTTGACATTTAAATAATCTTATAGGTAGGTAAATTTATCCTCACTTATAGATAAGAAAACCAGACTTCAAAGAGATTAAGTGACGTGCCCAAGATCACACAGCTAGGAAATTTGAAATGATTCAAACACAATTCTGACTCCAAATCCAGGATTTCACTAAGCCTCAAACATTTAGAGAAATTGGCTATGATGCTGGATTTTAAATTCATTTGCAACTATAATACAAATAAACCACACTATTAGAGAACATGGCTCTGGAGTCAGAATACTCTGGATTCAAATCCTGACTCTGTCACTCATTAGCTATGTGATAGTAGGCAAGTCCTTTGGTTTATCTCCATAAAATAGGAATACCAACACCTCAAGGAATCAATGTGAAATTAAAATGAAATAAAATATGTAACATGCCTAATACAGTATCTGGCACATAATTATCACTTTAAAAAGCAATAGTGGTATAAAATTTAAATCATACAGACTGAAATCTATTTTTGTTAAAAGACTACATTTCCAAAGTCAAAGAATTAGTTACAGAATTTCTTAGTATCATCTGTGAAACCAACATTACCAAGAACCATCATCCCATGAATATTAAAAATATGGAAGTTTCGCAATTTTAAAAGGTAATCTGAAACAAGTTTGTCCTACAATTACAACTTACATCTGATTTCTGGTGATGCTCATTATATGATCAAATCTAATCTGGTATTTTGATACACCAAAATTTCTTTGCTGTAGATTGTGTTGCAGTTATTTTGTAACATATTTTAATGGTATATAGTATTATTGCTTTTTGTTTTCTCAATTTTTATAATACAAGTTTCTGGTTTCTTCCTTTGCCCTTTCACATTATTCTTACTCTCATATAATTTTCAGTAGTAGACTGGCACTTTGATATGTGTTCATGACGAAACGCTCATGATAGTTGCTGATTATTAGTGACCACACACTTCGAATAAACATAGAAATCTGGAGTATGGCCACATTTAGAAGACCACATAAAAGTAAATAGTGCTATTTATCTGTCCTGAATTAAGGAAGGACTCTGTTCTTCCTGAAAATGTATTCTTAAGATGTTATAAATGGCAACACAGTTTCTTGTTAAAATTACTTAAAATTAGACCAAGTTTATGCATTCTCTCAGTTAGTACTTTGGAAATCTTTAATCAAATATTTCACAAATGAAATGTATGGTATTTATAAAAACCATACATATAATCTATACATGATAACAAATTTTTGGTCAGAAACTACCAAAAGGAAGGGATGATCATCCCATTTCTGTCCTTTACTCATTCGTGATTTTTCTGAAATGACAACAGGAGACCTCAGTTGAATTTGAAAATACCAAAAATATTTAGGTGTGTAATTTAACATAATCAGTGTCATTCATATATCCCTCATGGCAGTAAGAATACTGCCCCCTAACATAATTACTCTCATGTTTATCTTTGAATTAATTTCCTTTGCCTTTGCTGCAGCCATCTTCTTTCTCTTTTCTCTAAAATGTTCAAAAGTGAACTTATCTTATGAACAGCAGATATCCACTGGCTCCCCTTCTCCTCTTGGAAGGGGGAATGTCCACTTTTTTGTTTTTGTAAATTGAAATTGTTCTGATGCACGGCACTACTCAAAATAGCATATTAGTACATATGGCATGAGAGTCGTTGACATTCTCAGTACATTCCAATGTAACAGCATGGTATAAAGTTTTATCTGTATTATTTATTATAAAGGACACAGAGTCAGTTTTATTGAAATGCTTTTGTGACCCATGGCATGATTATAGGAAATGTCTAATAGATTTTCAACACGATTTTATCCTACAGTGTGTTAGCTCTTTAACATAAACACAACATCTAATTATTGACTACAAAAGCTTTTATATTTTCATGTAACATTCTTCTGTATGCATCTCTCTTAAGGAGTTTACATTTTGCTTTAAGTACTGTAAATGTTTCAGTCAAAGGTGAACTTCGAAAAGGATATTTGTGCTTCTCATGGTTGTATCACATCCATCACTCTCTTCCATTAAAAACCATGTAAGTGCCTGAAAACCATGACCACCCACATGTCATGCAAAGGACAATGGCAGAGAAGCTCTAAAGCATCTTCCAAGCAGCAAATCACACAAACAAGACCTCTAGGATAGTAATGCAAAAAATTCATTTACTTAGAAATATAATCAAAACAGCATATTCTTAAATACAAATTACAAAATATGGTTGGCTTGACTAAGTAATAAAACCAAACATTCTAGTGCAAATTGACATTTTTTTTCACAAATTATCTATTTATTTGCTAGTGACCTATAAATAAATGCTTAATTTTAAAAAAATCTGTATGTATACCATTAACTCTTTAAGCAACTAACCTAGAGCAAAAATATCCAAAGACATTTTTCATAAAATCTTGACTTCTCAAAGCATATTCTAGATCTTGAAAGCCTATAGATTTAATCTCCCTGATAGGAAATTAATGTGAGTCAAATTCACTACAAAGACACATCGACATCAAGGCGGAACTGAAAATAACAGCAATTAAATGAAGCATTGCTCATTAGAACAGTTAAAAACATTTTCCCTCCTGAAATAAAAAAAAATTTTTTTCCAGTTAGGAGGGTTTTGGGGGTATAAAGGGTGAGATGGGGTGAACACAATCAGGCATACAAACAATTAATTAGGAAAGTCAATTTAAGGAGAATGAATGTTAAGATCCTTTTGAAAAGTACCATAACATAATTGCAGTCAGGTTTTTTTCCCCCAGTTACTCTTAGGGAGCAATGTGTAAATGTACATTTTCCCCTGTTGCCTAGTTATGGAAAAAATATTCATTATTCAACCGACTTCTCTGAACAGGAAATATGTATGCTTTAATATAAATATGATGGTAGATTTATATTAACAGTACACAGATTTCAAAATTGCCTAAAGAAACCTGATTTTGAACTGGGTGTTTTAGGTGGTAAACCATGGAAATGTCAACTTTGATTTGAGCTAACAAAAAGGAATTTAGAGGATGGATAAGCTCCAGGACCTTTGAATTAAATGAAAGACCAGAACACTCCACAGAATGTCTGCAATAACAGTCTCTACAGAAAATTATGAGGAACTACATAAATCCACCCTCTTCCTCTTCACACAGGCTCATTAAAGCTGTACTGACTCTCTGGGCAGCTATAATTCTGCTGACTGATACCCTGGAATCACCCTGTCAATACCCAGTGGTGTGCTGCCTCTCCAACTATCTCTGCCCCTAATATTCCTCTCTTTGATGGGATTTGCTGACCTTTAATCTGATGCTAGTTTACTCTCATCACTGAAGTGTAAGTCGGAGAGCAATAAAACGGCAACCTCACTGATTCAAAAGGGAGAGCTAAAGCCTGCTAACTGTGAATCTAACCTTTCGTAATGGCTCGCTCTTAAAAGAGGAAGCGTGAAGTGGAAGGCAGCTAAAACAAACAATGTGTAATGCTAAGCATAAGATTTATTAGAATTCCTTTTGCATGGGTATTACAAGAGGACATCAGGGCTGTAAACAAGAGACATACAAATATTTGCAAGGAAGACTAAAGTCCTGGTCATAATATCCTTCCATGCCAATACAAATCTCTAACAAGAGCTGTGCTACAAGAAATCGAAAGCAAGGTTAGATGAACAAAAAAACCTGGGATAACTCCAAGTGGGCATAAATAACACTGGTGTAATAAAATCATCATTAAAAATAAGACATTTTTCTACAATGAGGTATTAGAGGATAATGACTGAAAACTAAAACTTACATTCATAGTACGGGTTCTAGGGAATTCAAAGAGCTTGTGGAAATCAAATGGTTCCAAATAATTTTCAATGTAATTTTAAAGGTAGGTTAATAATAAGAGTTCACATTCACTTAGTGCTTTCTGTGTGCCAGGTATTGCTCAAAGTGCTTTACAAGTATTAACTCATTTAATCAGCTCAACAACCCTAAAAACTAGATACTGTCATTATGTCCACATTAACAATTATGATGAAACTAAGGCACAGCATGGTTAAATAGCATGCCCAAGGCCACACAGCTAGAAAGTGGAAGAGCAAGGATTTGAAGGTGGACTGCCTGGCTTTACAGCCTGGACTTTTTAACAACTCTTGAATATATTAAGCTAACAGAATCTAAAAGGTAGAGGAACTACCTAACTGAAACTGTTTTTTATTTTTGCATTTTTAAGAGTTGGTTCTGAGTCATTCAAAAAATATCCTCACTACAATACTCTTAGTTCTTTTGTGAATCCTTACTCTTTTCTACTGTTTTTTGTTTACTATCAATGATTTTGAAGATAAAATAAGACAAACATAAAAATAAGATAAAATGAGAAAAAAAACTGTATAACATGTGACTTCTACAGTTTTATTGTATTTCTCCAAATTAGTCTTTTGAAGATTACCATCAATTATATTTTCCAAAAAATGTTGACAATTAGGAAAAAGTGAGCAACTATTAATTCAAAAATTGAAAAGTTCAAAGACTTAACATTTTCAAAGTGTTAAACTGTATACATGCAAACAAAACAAAACAAAACAAAAAAATCCCACAAATGTATTATTCCATGTTCTTAAGTGGCAGCAAATTCTGGCCTCTGTTTAAATGCCTTGAAATTGCCATTCAGTTGTGCGTGTTTCTGTTTTGTTTTTGTTTTGTCTTGTTATGATTGGTCTCTTGAGATTTCAACTATTTGGCCAATAAGCTTGAAGAGTCATATACTGAATCACAAATAAGTATAGATTTGTTTAATATCAACTAGTAGGGCTAACTGAACAAGGTCGCTTTTTACCTGCTTGCACAAAGACTCAATGTCTCTCATTTTTAATTAATCTAGTAAACAAAAGAGGAAGGATCTTTCTAGTTGCAAAACACATTAATCTATATAAAATATACACTAAATGCCAGAGCGTAAACAAAGTGGAAGTTATTGTATAACAAACTTCTTCCAATTCTCTTGGGGAAAACATAGCCTGACAGTATTAGGTTCTAACAGGTGCAGATAACAGAAGAATTACTTATTCATTCTACCAGAAAGAAAAAGGATAACAAAAAGCTTAATTTAATTCATAATTTATGTTTACAAGTGTTATTTTTAAGAGTTACAGTCTGCTTTGCAGATTGCTTGGTCTGGTTCAACTTGACATGTTGCATCATAGAACAAGCCTAAAGGGTCTTCACAACATGTACAGTAATTAACACATCATTAATACATTAACTAATACACATTCAACATCATCAATGTTAACAGCATAATAATTAACTTATTGTACGTAACACATAGCACCCCTGGCGCTTTTCAAAATAAATTTGGAAATGCATACTTTTAAATATTCAAAAAGGTAGCTATTCACATTGAAATAGTCTCATCAATAAACATTTTAATAGTTGTGTACATGTGCTATGTGTGTCTTTTAAATGAAGTATATTTAGTTGTGCTACAAATTAGATCTGTGTCTGATTCAAGCTGTACTGCTACAAAAATACAAAGAACAAAGACAAGCCTTATTCTGTGAAAGAACTAGTAATACATTAAAAATTTAATACTTGGCAGGTCAAATCTGGATACTCTCTGCTGAAGACAACCAATATTAATGAATCAGACTACAGAGTCATTGTCTAGAATCCCAGAGGAAACAATAATGCGAGTACAACAAATTCTTCTTGGAAGAGAAAATCCTGTGAAACTACTTAACAGAATATCACTGGTCAACACTCTGATCATAAATGTTAAACCTTATGTAATGTTTCCAAGAATGCCTGTAAGCTAGTTTTAACTAAAAATTCACTCTTATTTTATTTTTCAATTTAGGTCTTTGTAGTAAATATCTTTGCATAAATATCTGCCTCACCATTAGCCTCTTTCCATATAAGAAATAATCAGACATTTATTTTTAAAGATATAATCAGCTTCTTCAAGAAACAGAAGGTTTGGGTTTCTCTAACATTTATGGTGACACCATTAAAAGAAGGGCAAAGAAAAGACAACATCTGGTGTCAAGGTTTAAACAAGATCAGATAGCCACTTTTCACAGTTGATACAGAGAACTCTTAGCAGAAGTCTAACAAGAAAAGAGTGCAAATGGATGAGAAAACCAAAATAAACATATCATAAACTATCTATTAGGTGGGCTCAAATTAATTACTGTCCGGTTATTTTTTTTTTATGACACTTTGAAAATGTTATGGGAAATGAGACCCCTGGAAAGCATGCAATTGGTTAACTGATTCAGATAACTACTGGGTACCCACTGTGCACCAGGCACATATTCTTTTCCTTTACTTTACTTCTTTTCAACTCGGCCCTAGGTTCGTTCACTCTTTTATTCAACAAACTTTTATTAAGTACGGACAGTATGCATAGCACTGTACTACAAAAATATCTATATTCATTTAGTTTTCCATAAGGACTCAAAAGCTCAGATACATAGTTAAATGTCAGATAATAAATTTATGATCACTAAGTAGAAAGCATTTATTTTAAAACATGAAATTTATCACTATCTTTCTCTTTATTTAAATCACTTTTGTTACCACAGCTACCATGGAATCCCTAGTGATAGCAGGTAAAAGATATACACAGCAATTTGAGATCAGAAACAACAACAAAGTATGACCTTATTTAGTTCTTAGCCTATGGAAAGAACCTGAAAACAAAATACATTGCTTTCAAGCTTTTTGGGTTTCAGATATTACATTAAAAAATGGTCAATCATCTAATAAAATACATTCTAAATTCCTCACATTGTTGGGTGGATATGTCTTGGCTTAAAAGATATCAAGTCATATTGGAAAGTTAGTATTATGTTATAAATAATACGTACACTTGTGCATACATAAGTAGAGTAAGACTCCTTTGCTTTTACTATATCCCTATGTGACTTGTTTGGATGCAAAGATCATCTGTATTATATATAATTATGCTGGGGTTCCCTGGGTTATATAGGAAACCCGAAGTTTTAAACTGTCATTAGAATACTGTGACCTGATTATAAGAATACAACAGTGCTTCGAATGATCTTAAAGGTAATTCACTATTCAGACCCCAAGCAAAAGATGCAAATGTAGCACTGAAAGCTCCTTATTAAATACCCACAGGCTACATCTCTGGACAATAAGTGGTCTAGGTCTTTTTAGAACATACTAATTAGATGAACAGAGAATAAAGGTAAAAACAAAAACAAAACAAAACCAGGTCATGCGGCAAAAATGTAGTGTTTAAAAAAAAAAAAAAGGAGGTGGGGTAGATGAGACAAGCATACCAAATAACTCTCTGATCCATCATTATTTAAAAATTATCTACAATAAGGAGGCAAAATAAACCATGTCAGGTCACCACTGGACCCACCCAAATTAGGGTGGATATTACTATTAAAGTTAAGTTTTAAATTTATTGTCAGGGATATGCTTAACTGATGATACAATACCATGAATAATACATTAAGCAAAAGCCCAAACTAAAATTAAATTTGCTTTGGGTTATCTCATATTACTATAAACATTCAGAATTATTCTGGTTTATAAATGAAAGCTAATATAAAGAAAATGCTTTTTTGGGCTTTACTCGTTAACAGTTACATACACATAGTTGCCAAACCAATATCACCACAGTTTACAGAATGTCCCCAATTCTTAATTACTTCTAGACAAGCAAGTATAGAGATGCATTTAATAGAGAAGTATTACATTTGTCATTTAAGATGTATCAAAATTCATATACTTTATTTTCACATGAACTGTTTGGGCAAGTTTTTTTTGTTTTTTTTTTTAAATGAAGTGTCCTTTGTCCTTGTTATAATTCTAACTTTGTAGGAACTGCAGAGTAGATGGTCCAGTATTATACTCAGGCAACTGACTCATTGAAACACCCCACCACCACCACCACCTAACCAAAAATCTTTAAGACACTACCAGGTGTATGGTGAAGCCTTAGAATTTGTGCTCTACTCCTTTCTCCTCCATGTACCCTCCAACAATGACAATGCATGCACACACGCACTTGCGCGCGCGCACACCCACACACACCATCGAAACAACATGAAGTCCCCAATAAAGGGAAAAATAAAATAGACGTATGACATAAAGGGCTGTCATTTACAGATTCTCAAAAGTTTTTTGGAAAGCAACTTAGCTTTAGAAGCATTTTTTGAAAATAGCATTTCAGCATCATTCCTTTCAACACCATATAAGTTTCTTTGATTAAATAACCCATTGGAGAAAAAAATCTCTTGATGTAAAACTGGGTTTGTTTGTTTGTGTTTTGTACCAATGAGTTCCAAATCCACCCATTTCTATTTTATTACTCATCTGTTCTTTAAAAAGATGTTATATTTGAATTTGGTCATCCAATTTAAATGATATAATTGCGTTCATTAAAAAGTTGTACTCTTACATTTTAATCAACTTTCACTTTCAATATAAAATAACTATAATACAAATAATGATGTTGAAAAGAAAGTATTAAATCAATCTATTACAAGTTTGAATTTACAAAATTTACAACACTAGACTAGCAGACCAAGGATCTGGATCATCACGATATCTGCTCTAGTATTTGGTTATTTGGTCTTGGACACATTGTGTCTCTCCTGAGTCTTACTTCCCTTGTCTATACGAGAGAACTGAGCTAGATTTTCCACAGATTCCCTTCCCTCAACAAATTCAGGACTCTGTGATACTATGATTACAAATTACAATAAACAACCCAATGATTCTGTAACGGGCCCCAAAATTCAAAAAGCCCTTAAACCCATTTTACTTACTCTCTAAAGCAAATTTTGAATTATTATTACACTAAATTCCCTGAAACTTAAATTACATCACATTCTAAAGGAGGTTATGAAAGTTTCTAGGAAAAAAAGTTTGCTCTTCTCTCAGAATCAGGCTGTGGAGAAATGGGAGTAGAGGCAGGGATGACGGTGAGAAGACGGCTTATTGGTGATAACAGTTAACTCCTAATCAATAAATTTTATTCTAAAACTGTAAAAACACCACCCCAGAACCTGGCTTTCCCAGTTAAGAGATCACAGGTCCAAGGAACCATAGTATAAGATGGTAATTCATAAAATTTCTACTCTATCACACTTACTTAGAGTTGAGTAAGGCTCAAGTTAGAATTATTTTTAGGATAACTGTATTTAAAAGGCAATGACCATTAAAGAATGACATATTTTGCTTTAAGTTGGGTAAACCATCCAAGAATGGTTGCCATCTGTAAGCTAATGAAAATTGAAATGTCACAATATATTAATTATTATAAGAAAGACCAAATGAAATAAATTTAATATAAAACACCAGACCCTTAATTAGGGTTTAGTTAAAATTGGCTAATGATAAATATATATTAAAGTAGTTTAAGATATTTATAACATACTATGCAAATGATAATTCTGGCAATGTTCAATACAACAAATGGAAAATTCTCAAACTCTGATGCTATGTTTCTTACTGCAATATAGTACTTTTAAATCAAATACCATCATATAGCAGTTTTTCTCTACATAAACTAGAATTATAATACATTTCAGTAAGTAGCTTTTTAGACATGTGAATACATTTTGCTGGTATGTGTGACATTTTAGAATGGTTTAGGAATCAATTCGTTGAAGATGATTCAAGTATTTTAAAAATCAAAATTTAAAGTAACATTTGCCAGGAAGAGGTAATAGTGATAATTCTGATATTTCAGAAAAGGCATTATCAGTTCATACTTTGATCATGTGCCAACCCAGAAATGTGTCTTTTCTGGTACTCTCAATAAAATCTTGAGTTTGAATGGATGGTACAACAAGCAAATAGCGTATGAGTGTTTTTTGCTTTCAAAAAGCTATTCTAAATGAATTAATCTTCCACAAATTAATGAATTCATATTTTAAGATGCATTTGCAAAATATTCTAGCATTCTAATGCTAATTTGCAACCTAGTTAAGAAATGTTAGTTGATCAGGGGAAAAAAATAATCTAATGGGGAATGAATGTCATGTTTGCATAGAAAGGATGTGAACATAAAGCCAACATGTTCTGGTTTTAATAAGACATTGCCTTTAAGTGATTTTATTACGCATATTCTTTCAAATATTCAATAACAGATATACATTTAACTATTGAAACCTTTTAAACAATGATTAAGTTTTTAAAATCACATTAAATTACATGTAATGTCTTGGCATCAATCATACATGAAAAGGAAAGGAAACAGTTAATATACTAATTACAGTAATTAAGAGCTGCCAATTTAATTATAGCTGGGGATATGAATGCTCTAACATTTGTTAGAGTGTAAAAAAACAAACCTTTAAAGCAGAGACTTTGTTCACAAACATCTAATGGAGACCTCCTCTACCTCATTCTGTGCTTCTCTGCTGACACAACAGCAGTGGGTTCAGATTGAAGAACTTGTCAGCAATCAGGCAGGAGGAGGCTAATTAGCTTGCAGGTTAATGAGTGTGATGGCTCTTGACAGCATTTTGTTACAGCCTCTCCTGTATTTAAACAATAAATGATTACTTATATACAGTCGAGACATTCTAACCCTAATAGCCAAGCACACATTTGGTTTTACAAGCATAAAACGAATTCCTTTGTTTCTAAATAAGAAATATAAAATTTGCATTTGTTATATTTCTATCACATTACCACAATATGCTGGAAAGGAAATGGGCATTTTTTAAAAAAGTACTAAATATATTTTATGTAGAGGTATGCCATTTTGAGTTGAAAATTTCCATAGAGGATGACAGGTAGGCTACATAATTGGGTTACTGAATGATAATTTAAATATAGCATCTCTTTTGTAATGTGCAACAACTTTCCTTCAAAACCAAATCAAGGAAGATTTTTGTCTTAATTTTTTAATTTAGATTTCTCTCTCTGTGAAACAGGTATACAAGGCACATACAGAGGGATCTTTCTGCTTACCTTGTCAGTTACTAGGGATTTGAAAACAAGTGGTGAATTAAGGAAATAGCTCAATTGAGAGATTAACCCATTTCATCAGCCAGTGGAGAAGGAAATAAGAACGTTTTTACAGCATCCCTATGCCTCACAAATTTAGTGGTAAGGGAAAAGCCTTAATAAAAACACTAAAGAAATGAAGTGAGTACTTTATAGAATTTTGATTTACTTCGTAAAGTAACAAGTATTAAAATCTAAGTAGTCTGATTTTTATTCACGAGAGGAAAAAGATATGTGTCCAGAAAACCCTTATCCGAGAATTAAACTGAACTTTAGCTGCAGAATATCAAGAGTGTTATTTCAATTTAATATTCAGTGTTCCCTAGGAATTTGAGCACAGACCTAGAAGAAACACCTGCTGAGAATCACACTGCTTTCAAAATTATTTTGCATGCATGAAAATATTATTTGTGTACCTTCTCACTGCTGCATGATGAACATTTGAATAAAAATAGAAAAGTAATAAATATTTCAAATATGTAACTTTATAATGTTCTATTTTATGTTTAAGAATAAAAAGTATTATATCCAGCACAATTATGGTAGCCAATAAATAACTGCACATCAAGAAAAACTTTAGTAGACCTGAGTAGATATAGTGGAAGAAGGAAACAAGCATAAAAACCAAAACAGTTTGTTGTAAAGTTAAAACTTTCAGCTGCAGTGAGTGCCTATAATTTCCAAGAGTTGAAAGAAATAATAAAAATTCAAATTCTGTGGTTAGTTTTTCACTTTTTCTTAGTCACTTTGAATACCAAATCCTTCAAGTCAAATACTAGTACTTTTAAAGTTTTACATCAACTGTGTGCTACTTATACATCTGGATTTTTTATTATTCTATCAACAGTACATAATAATAGATTTCTCTGTATTGTATGTGCATTCTGATATAACAAACACACAATTAGCTTACAGGCCTAACTTATCACACATATGTGTAAGCCCACTGTACATTTTGTAATTTATACCCCAAAGCCAGTTAATAAAGATCCTTAAGCCCCAAAGTTCACAATACTTTCTTAAATCTAGGTGGATATGTAAAACAAACTTTTCTTAAATTATAAACCAATTAAAATTTAGAGAATCAAAGTTCTCCTCCAAATTACATGATTAATTCTAACTTAGTGACTTTCAGGGGGAACTGTTATTTGCCCAAAATCACAACCCAATCTGCCTGTTTAAATGAGAATATTCCTCAGTCTGGAAAATTATTTATAGAGATTTTTTACTACCCTTGTATACTGCAATGTTATTTCCTTTCCCACACACTAGCAAAGTCCATTTTCACAACTGCTATAAAGCAGCATGTTCACAGCTAGTAAAACAACTCAATAAATAGCCTCACGAAGCTATAGCTGTCTCATATCCTTTCCTCAATAAAAACAGAGGTGAACTGCTTATTTTCAGCAGCACACTATAAGAAGACAGAAGCATTATGACTGCTCATACATTCTGACTATCATTTGCCACAAGCTATATCTGTCAGCATTAAATAAAGCTGCATTATAAATGTAAACAAAACACCCACATCTACAAAATGAGCTGTCCGCCATAGCTGTAGGCATGAATTGAACCTGCTTATTGACTCACGTTGCTCTTTTTATTTATTCTTCTACAAAGACATGCATTTACTTTACCCTACAAGTGCACCAGGATTCAGGGAGACAACTAGAGCTGAAGCAAAAAAGGCACATGTTGACAAATGCACATCTTAATAGGGATAACATTATGTGGGCAAATATTGACCAGGTGTTAAAAAAACGATTTATTTTTAAAGGTTATCCTAGATAAAATCACCAAATAATAAATAACCTGTGGACTCAGTCCTCCAAATTTGTATTTATGCACTACAAGGGATAATTTACTATCAAAAGCAACAGTACTTTATTTTTAAATATCTAATGACAACAAATGAAAGGAGTGGAATTATACCCACACAATTGTCCCATCCTCCACACCTTAGATATCCACTGATAAAGTCAATCTTTTATAAAAGTGTGGGAAGCAAAATATTCAGGAAATCCAATTAGGCAAGGAATAAAATTAACTCAAGCTGCCGACTTGAAATCGTTTCTATAAAAATGAATATATCATTTGAAACATGCTTTTTGTACTTTATTCAGGTGTTTTCTGCTTAGTTCAAGTATAAGTCATAGCAATATAAGAACAGAAAAGGGTAACAAAAACTGTGAGCTTAAAAACATTTTGCCAGCCTCCTTTTTTTAAATTCTGGGAAGTTAATAGATAATTCTGAATCTACAATATTAAGTTGACATCCTCACTTAGAAAGAAATGTTTCCATAAAGTGAGGAGGAGGACTTTTCTCTTTATTATTGTTCTATGATAGGACATTATGTTAGGGAAGTGGACATCTAAAATACAGATACACTGGATTCCTGAAAGTGAATACAGCTCTAAAAATATGCAACAGGTGTGCTTCATGTCAAGATTTTAGTCTATTTCCAGGCTTATTTTGAAAAGGACCATCATCATGCCAAAACATGACAAATGAAGGTATGTTTTGAAGACATTCATTACAGACAGAGCCAGAGTACATATATAAGCCACCAACACACATGCATTATAGTAAAAATGAAATACAGCATTCTTTCAAACAACCACACGGGGCTGTTCTGTGTACATGGTCAAATAATTTCTCAATTAGTTTTCTCCAATAAACTGACTGATTGCTTTGGCCTCGTGTAGTCAGAGCTATAGAACAAGGTGAAAAATAAGCCTAGGCAGCTAGACACCACCAGACAGATTTTACTATGACAGAAGATCTAGAGGTATGCAGAGACCAAGTACTCTAAAGAGATCAGCTGTTCTCCTGTTGAACAACACAAGAATCACCAAGAGGCCCAAAAGTTCATACCTTTGTCCCAAGTGCAAAATAGTACACAGATTAAAGTCCAGATTTTAAAAGCAAGTAGTAAAATGTAATGGTTAAAATAGTAACACATACTGTCACAACTTACTCTTATGTAGGACCCTGTCCCCTATGAAGGAGAAAGCATAAATATTCCTTTGCTTCTCACTATCCTTTATTCTTCAGATGGATATTAATTATTATTGCTTTTCCTTTCCTTTCTAAGATAGGCTTGTTAACAAGAACTACAGGATCGCTTACAGCTACTATCCATTGGATAGGTTGCATCATTGTTTATGATGTTTACAGAAAAAAAGGAAATCCGTATAAAGAAACAGTACAGAGTAATTAATGTATTGTAGTGTAGTAATTTCCACTTCTACCTCCATTTAAATAAAATAAAGCTCAGTAATGTCAGCGTAAATCAGGGGGAGCCACAGGGGAGCACAGCGAGGCAAAGACATTAAAGCCAAACCAAAGCCCTTCTTCACCCAAGATACTATTATTATTACTTGTGCAAAGCAAACATTCAGCCTCCAACCCTAAATCATTTCAATTCCTATTTCCAAGTATAATTTAATCTTTTTCAGCGACACTTGATGCTTACTTCATCACAGCATAATGACAGATTAAAAAGTTGTTGAATTAAATATTAAAGAGGACTTCAGGCAGTTCTGCATTTTTAAGGAATAACACAGATTGGGGATGAAATGAGAAGCCCAAATGTATATTTTATACCAAAAAGAAAGAATACATATATTTTTCCTTCAGGCCACCTACTTTGTAATAAAACACAGGGCAAGATTTTATTTAGTGGATGAAAACGTGAAATAGTATTATAAGCTTGATATCACTATAATCTGGCACTATACAACGATGTCACAGCTAATGATAACATAAGAATATAATTTTTATGAGTTTTTATTTAAATATTTTTAAATAAGTATATTTATAATTTATCACTTTCACATTCTGATTTTTACAAATTACCTTATTTGTGGAAATTTATCTTGGAGATAACAGCATCAAAAGCAAACTATTGGGTAAATGATTTTATGATACAAACTGGTCTGAGTGGGTTAAAAAAAAAAAAAAGATGAGCTATACTTGTAAAGACAGTTCCAATTCAAATATTGACTGGACTGCCATGCCTCATTTTGGAAGTTACCAATAGAACAGATTCAAGTAAAATTAGAGAGGAAATGTATGTTATAGAAGTACTCTTAAACGGAATAGAAACTGAAAATACAAAATTCTGGATGGCTCTACTTACTCTAATATATACAGACAATGATATATAGATATACCCAGTCAAAATTCCAAAGGCTCATGGATCACTAAGGTTGGTATGTATCTTTAATTTTGTTGTTTTTAACTAACAGAATTATTTTTCTCAGACATAAAATAAAACTTTACATTCCTGTTCTATTGTGAATTCAAGCAATTTAATGGGGAAAAATGAACTTTATGAACATTTTATTCTATTTGTGTAACTCCAAATTGCAGTATTTTGTAATACATGTTTTTACACAACAGTTGTAAGTATATAAATACTTTCTTCTCTGCTTTTTTTCATTTCACTTCTACTCAATTGAACCATATGAAACTGCCATTTTTATAAGTCAAAAATGGTCAGATATCAGCAATTTCACGATTCAACATTCATTTTAGAAAGTTGCACCTTTATTTCCACTTGAGAACAGAAAAAGTCATCCACAATAGTATGTTTCAAGTAATTAGAAGTGACTTTAAAAGTATGTACTATATAAAGGGATCAACATTTTCCTTATTAGTCAAGGAAAATGATATTTACTTTTGAAAATAGTTCATTTTTGGAAAAATGCATAGTACAGATAAGAAAGAGTATTAAACATTTTTAAAGTAATACATTTTATTTACAAGAAAGACGAGGGAAGAAAGAGAAAAAGAAGAGAAAGAGGAAAAGATAAAGGTACTAGTTTCTTCAGAAAATATGAATTTAGCCGGGATAGAGATAATGTAGTCGTGGCTTGCACTTAAACATGGCCTTGAAAGGATGGCCTAATTCTTTTTGGAAACATTTTCAGTGTGATTGCTCCTAGCTGAATGTGGCAAGATTTACTCATGAACAGATGCACAGGCAATCCTTCATGTTAAAGAAAAGTACAAAATGCAAATATGGTATTCTTTTGCGACTGTAAAAAGGGGGTAAGCATTTTAAATGATCATTTTAATAATCTTTCCAAATCTCATTGTTCTGTTGTTCTATGCAAGGAGGGACTACCATACAATTCTAAGTATACACAGATGCATAAATGACACTGTAGAAATACTGCACAATAATCTTTGCTGATGTTCTTTAAAAGTACAGAAAGAATAGAAAAAGCACATTCACATACACGCACACACACATACACCCCAACCCCATTCCCAATACTTTCTGACCTGAACCAAGTTGGGGAGGGGGAGATCACAAGAAGAGCAATCTTTCTATGGTTTCCATATTTAAATCCTGGAAAGAAAAATACTCTCAATTTTCTGAAATGTTTTCCACACAATGATAATGAGGTAAACATTTCCCATTGCTTAGAACATAGTAGGTACTCAACAAATGTTTGTACAATTCAATACCCTGTGGAATTCCTACTGAATTCTGCCTCCCTTTGAAAAGACACGGTCATTAAGTTAGGATGCTTCAGAATCAATTATGGTGAGAAATCCCCCAGAAGATGTTTCATATTTATGATGAAGGTTTAGAGAGTTATTTTTTCTTAACCACCATTTTCAACAGTGTGTCCCTGTTTTGCGGTTGGTTTGGAAAATTTTCCGAATCTTCTAAAATGTTCACATTGTGATTATGCTGTCCTTCGTTGATACCCCAGTCGGCAACAACCCAGATAATTGAAATCAGGTAAATCGAGCCTATATGGTCGCCATTTCTCAAATCACGTTATCTAGTTTGGATTTGAAAGGTACTAAACTTTCGATTTTCGGGGTGAGTCTGGCTCCCAGGTGGTGCTGACCCGAGGGCACGAGATCAGCTGCAGGCGGCTGGGAGGAACCCCTTTGGCACAGGCCCCCGCCCAGTCGGCCATCACCCGCGCGGCGCGGTCCAGACCGTCACTCGCGCAGGGACACGTTTGGGACCGCCGAGTTGCTCTGCCCTACAGTTCCAGAGGCGCATGGAACCATCCCGGCCTCCGAGAAGCGCGCCCATTGTTCTCCGCAGCTTTGAACCGCCGGCCGCCCGCGGGAGAGCGATCCCGGTTCCTCTTCCAGCACCATGCCCGGGAGACGCCGCGCCCCGGCCCCGCTCCCCGCCGTGGCGCGCCCCCGCCCCTGTGGCTGACTGCGAATTCTCACCGCCCTGACTGCATAATTAATGTAAATGGAGCAGCCTCCATGTCCTGTGCAGGCTCTCTGCTTTACTTTTGTGCGACACTTACCCAGGAATATTAACCAGAGAAAGCAGCATCACAACAGGGGTGGAAAATCAGCCTGTCAGAGACTCATTCCAAATGCCACGGAAAGCGGAGCAGCTTCAAAATTGTTTCATCAAGATGACGGAGAACAAAAACTACTTAGGAAAGAAAAGTCAGGCTTACGTTGAGTTCCCTCACAGCCATTATTTATCTCTCTAGAATCTGTAGGAACGAGATTTATAACACATCTTGATGCAAAACTCAGGACTTGAGGAAAGGGATAAGGTTGCTGCGTGTGTGAACAATCAAAAGAGCCTTAGCGCAGCCCGTGTGTACGCAAACATGCAACTACTTCACTCGCGTGCAGACGCTCTTCGAAACCCACAGCCTGGACCAAGAGACCCAGCTCTCCACGGGTCAGTGAGTTATTCCAAGAAACCACAGGTAATCGTGCGCGAACCCACACGCTTAACAGAAATTAAGGCAGATGTCCCTCGGGATGCCAGAGTCCTCTGATAACGTGAAAGTAAATATGATGTGCCCGATTTATATTACTATTATTCCACCTCCAGTCAAACTGTGTTAAGGAAATTTTATTGTAATGTGTGATCACTGTTTTTCTTTCTATAACTGCTGTGGGAGAAAATACTTCAAAGTAAAACTAAAGACCACATTTGCAAAGCACGTTTTACACCAAAAAAAAAGTAAATCTTTTGAAATAATTTTTATTTAACATTCATAATCATCCATAATCATCATATTGGATCTATCCTCTCTTCCAAAGTTGCTGAGAAAGTGATTTCCCATGGCTGTGCACAGACTGACCTCAATTACAACCCTATCCTGTTATACTTCTAGGTTATATTGGCCAGTTATAAAAATGATTTTAAAAATTAAATAAGAATTTATATCTCAAATGTACACATCTACTTAAATTCATTGACATAAAGAAACAAGATTTTCTAAATTTACAAACAAATTAATAATCAATAAACAGCTGCATTAAGGCTCTAAACGTTTTGTAATGGTGAGTGATCAAATCCAAAACTTACCTAATATTTAGTTTTTTGCACAACTTAGAGGAAACGAAGTATATTAGATAATAAACAAGCAGACCAAATTTCTTCACCAAGAAAAACAAGACTATTTTGCAAAATTCAACTCTAAAATGTGTTAGGTGTTGTTGCTAAAGAACAAAAAAAAATTGGAACATCAAATCATTTATCTCCTAAATAATGCCAGCTGAGTGTTCGTTTCCGGAAAAGCATGTGTGCCACCCCTCCCTCTCATATAACAGTGTCTAAATCCTGAACATACTGGAGGAATTTCTCTGCACAAAGGGGTCAATTGTAGGCCACAGAATAACCTTACTCAAGATTTGTCTATTAAGTGACTGAGAACTAAATCCACCTCCATATCTTTACTGGTTTAATTAACTATATACACAATAACTGAAAGTAAGACCTTGATCCATTCGATACACTACTTGACAGAAGAGATCAAAATGAACATGCCGATCAAAAAGGTTTACTTTAGTCAGGAAGCAGCCCGCCAGACCATTATTACAAATTAGAGGTATTATATTCAAGTCATTTTTAATCTGTTAAAAATGAATAGTCCTTCTCTGCACATTAAATCATTTTTCTCCGCAGAAGTAACATTTCTTTTATGTTGAAATGCACATATTCCTTAATCATGCTTCAGTTCTTTTACCAGAGGTGTTGGAAATCCACTACTCTGGATTTTAAATCCACACTCTCACCAAGTTTGGGTTATTCTCTCCTGTATGTGATGTAACTGACTTATCATATTTAAGTAAAAGCTCCTGCATTTAAAAAATGAGAACTCACAAACTGAATATGCACAATAATCTCCAAATTCATTTTACTGCACTAAAATTCTTATTGGCATTCTGAAGTTAATAAATTCTATAGTAAAAAATGCTGCTTTATGTTTAGTCACTGTGCTTGGTAAATATAAAGTAAATTGACCTTTACTTTCTAATATGAAGTAAATTAACCTTCCAATTCTGGAACTTATTTTTTACTTTTAAGGACTTAAAATATCATTATTACAATATCAATTTTGATATATTCTTAAAAGGACATCAAATTTAGGATCAGTACATGAACTATAAATAGCAAGGCCCCTTGTGATACTGGTGTGAAATCTGCAGCTCACTGATTTTGTTAATAGTGTGCTATTAAATTGGTGAACATGCTGACCTTGTGTGCAAAGGCAGAATTGTGCATATGCAACAAAGTTTAAAAACAGCTTTAAAATGACAGTTTAAAACTGTAGGCTATAAAACCTTAAAATACAGACAAGCATTCCATAGTTTATTTAAAACTGGCAACCACAATTTAACAAGCCAATCTAACAAATTATTAGCATAGCGTGTGCTTTTCTTTAGCCATCAATTATGACACAGGGTAATGCAGGGCACAACTTAAGTGTCAAATTACAATATGCTATACAAAACCACTTTCCAACTAGCTTTCTGTTTGCTTAGCAATTACTACAGAGCACAAGGCTTTTCATGAAAGGAATTGGTCAGAACTGTTTATAAGAATTACCATAAATGTTTATATATGTATGCTATAAAGAAGTAGTTGATCATTTCATACAATTTCTCTATTATTAACCTTTAATAAAATGGCTGGTAAGCTCGTGTTGGTTTAAAACTGTGCATACAACCAAAATGGTCTGGGTCTTTTTCTTGTTAAAATAAGACTCATTCATGGTACGTGACAAAAGTAGAATACTTTTTCAAGACCAAAGTATGAAAAGTCTTTTCACTAACTAGCCTACTAACAAAATTCAAACTTCCTATATAGCAAAAATCTAAATTAGTGAAATCTGTAATCATTCTGTGGAGCAATAAGTAGCTTTATAATTTTTAATAAAACCAACACAGATTTAAATGCAAAATAAACAAGAATTTCAAAAACATAGTTCAGGTTGTAATTTTTACATGGCAATCACTGTTTTAGATACTTGATCTATCAGTGGTGGAAATGGATAAAGGTTATCTGTCTTAATTGTAGAATTATCCATTAATTCATAAAAGTGGTGGAAATGGATAAAGGTTATCTGTCTTAATTGTAGAATTATCCATTAATTCATAAAACTCTTATGTGAATAAATACTTAATGAGAAAAGGGAAAAAATACACAAAACAGTTTTGATGATGTTTTTCCTTTCTGCTGTTGTCCTTTCTCCTGCATTTGCCTAAAGGCTCTCAGTAAATTACACTCCCCAGTAAATGACTGTAATTTACCCACTGAATTCCCTTGTTCAGGAAAAGCACAAAAACACATTCCAGCATTTCCACAGCTCAAATTTACCATTCGGGATGTCAAGAACAATCCATGGGCAGTAATTTGAAACTGTTTGAACCTTCAAATGAGGGAAATTAGAAATGTTTTGAGAGCTAAGATTTTCAGTGAGGAGATAAAAACCTGATAAAAATCTTTAACTGTTCATTTCCTTTCTTCCCCCTTCCGTATCACAGCCAGAGGCCTAAATAAACTATTCCACAGTGGGTTTTGAGACAGTGCTATAGAATACAGTAGTAATAAAATAAGTCAAGTCTATATTTACTAGGTTAATTTTTAATGATAATACACACTACATTAATATCATGCCTAATGTTAAAAACGCATCTTGCTATGTACTTTTCTGTCACAACTGTGTCTCCCCTTGTACTTGAAATGTATCTACCTCACCATCACACAAAATAACCTCCTTTATTACAACTTACATGAGTGAAGTCATAAAGATTCAGGGCCCCAAGGATTACCCAGCAGTCACTGTTAAAATTATTTGCATAAAGCAAAAACAAAGACATTCTTTTTAGTTATATTTCAATACAGAAAAATCCCATACACAAAGAAATATATACATGGGTCAAAGTTGAATTATACCACTTCATATTTTAATATGTAAAACAGGCCAACATATAGAATAAGCCAGTATAATCCCCAAGATAAACAGTTCCTTGCTGCTGTAAGACATACACACACACACCCACACACACCCACATACCCTAGAGTTAAGTAAGAACATTCAATAACCAAAACAGCATATTTTACTCTGTCTAAAAGCAGGTTTTCATATGGAAGAATGGTTATAAATCCTCATTATCCTAAATAAAATTACAGCACTTTAAACATTTCCAGGGAGAACATTCTCTCTTCTAAACAACTACCTTAGCAAGTAATAGGAAGCAATATGGTTGTACTTGTGTCACAGTTGGAAGCCTTTTTAAACTGTCGCCCTGCTAGCAAACCGATTCTACATATTAAAATGAATGTGTTGCTTATTTCAAGGTGAAAAATCATTTATAAAATCAAGACCATTATTAAGATATTGTGACTTCTTCCTTAAAGTAAACCACAAGTGCAGACAGCAATAATTTATACATGTTCACATAACTTTACTCTCTATAACTTTGCACTCAGAAGAGAAGGTATTCTCAAACAATGATGCTTGGCATATTTAATATTCAATAACCAAAACAGCCTATTGCCCCAAATATTACTGATCATGAATTAGATAGGGAAAAAACTAAATTTTCTTTTTTGTGTAAAAGCTAAAGCCTTTACAGATGTCTCCAACCAAGTTATATAGACTGTTTAAAAATGCCATGTATGTATGTTTAACTAATTTAGACTGACAAATGCATCCTTTTCCCAGTAATTGTGTTGCTATCAAGGAGTACCCCAGCTATTATAACAGCTATATAATGACCGAAAAAGATTCATAATTTAGATAAGTTTAATATCAGACCTAAGCTGGATATGTGGCCCAACTTCCTGTTGTGTTCTGAAATTCAACAAGAAAAATGAGTAATAAGCATAACCATTCTGTGAGCAAATAAAGATGCTTTACTCATGCTCAATTTTGTATTTAATTGAGAAAAGTGTACTGGAAGTAATACAACTTCTTTACATGTGTTTTATCTAGGATGGAAGGATCATATGATTTTTCAATTCCACATTGATGATGGGAGAAATTATGCATTCCCAAATGAGGTTCCATGAATACCTCTTACCAGGTATTTGCTGTTAAGTGCTGTTCTCTATCCCCTGGTTGCTTTGCTTGTTTTTAAAAATTCCTTTGTAGATTATTAAGTATCAACTAAGTTCTGCAGCTGTTCTTGATTGAAATTTCCTCAGTTAATTTCTAGACAATTACATTATCTATTTCATAACTGTAAGCCTGAATGAATTGTTTCAAAAAGTTGCTTCATGGTTCATGCCAATAGAACCTATCAATGAATAAACGCTCCTGTTTCTAATGTCACTGCTATCAAGCCAAAAACAATTATACTCATTTGAGTTATAGCAACCAATAAACTTAGATAATCACCATATGCAACACAACATTTTGGCACTTGAACTTAAAACTCTTGCAGACAACTATAGATCGCTTCTAATGCAGAGCACTCTTGTCCTACCTAAGGCTGCCAATAGAAATGCCAAAGCTGCTGAATACTGCGCATCCTAGTAATGCTGTCAGTAAATGGCACATTCACACAGCCCCCGATCCTCTCTTCCCAGCCTTGGTCTTCTCCAGCTGCAGCTTAATTTCCTGTGACTTGCCTAATTACTGTAATTAAGGATTAATTGCCATTAATTATTCACACATAAGCTCATCGCAAATCATGGGGTAAATGTCTTATGAAAGCTGCCATACAAGCCATGTATAAACACACTGGGATGCTTCAGGCAGGAGAATCTATCACTCAGCCCTCAAGCAAATCTCTGTGCTTCTCTTACAAAAACATCTATAACTCTCAGAAACTCGACAGTCCTTTCAGGTAAGCATTAGGTTACAAAGCATGTTTTCCTGTGGAAGCCACAACGGTTTTATTAGTACTATAAATGCTGTTTTATCTTTCCAACTGCTATTTTTATGTTTCCATTTTTATTCTACAGTGCTCAGTTTAGGACAACCACTTGCTTCAAGGAGGAATGTTTGTAGTTACTACTTTTTTCCATCACAGTTTGAAATAGTTCCATGTGGTTTATAACATATGACCATGCAACTGGGATCAGCATGCTAACAACAACAACAACAAAAACAAAAAAAAAAAACAAATACACACACAACAAAAACAAATTTCAGCTGATCTGCTACATGACAGGGATGGGATCTATTTGATTTTCAAAACATACAATTTCTTTCTTTGGTGTAAAAAAGCCATAGCACATATTTAGTCATTGTTAGGGTCTACCTTAAAAGGAAGATTACCAGCTCAGTACACACATTGTACCACTGACAAGAATGAAAAAGATAGGAAACTGCCTCATGTGGATAACCTGGGTATCAGTTGGGTTTCCTGTTTTCATGATAGCATCTGGTATTTTCACAGTTACAAAATATAGACATCATACAGAATCATACCTTTGCCAAGCTAGAAAAGAAATTGTTTCTTCGAAGTATTTCTCATAGACCCTGAAATAATGAAGGAATTTCCATATCCCTTATCCTAGAAATTCACACTGTTTTAACACTTACTTCTAGTTATCTAAGTTTACCATGTTTGAGTGACTTAAAACAGTAAAATTCATTTTAATCACAGAATAAACTGTTTTATTTGTTAAAAGATCATAGCTTAAGATATGACAACATTATATATTATCACTGCCCAAGGAAATTTAAGTCTAAGTAGGCAGAATGTTGTTATAATTGGTATGTTAGTTCCATCTGAAGCAAATTAATATATGAAACATTTTCATTTCAGTTCATGTTTGTGTCTTTGAGTTAAACATTTATGCTAATAGACCTTCTGGAAGATTTCTAATGTCCCAAATACTCCTCTAGAACAGTGACTTTTCAGACACATCATTTAACATTTCTTTCCCCCATTTCCTGCAGTACCTGAAATAAGGGTACATAGCATCAAAAATAATTTCACATTTTTGAAGTCTAAGGTTAAAATCTGCTTGAATAACTACAGACCATAGCTATATTCAAACAAAATACTAATTAAACTTATAGAGCCACTGACTATCCAAAATGAAAAAACTAAATATCTAACTCTTGTCTAATATCTAATTGGCAACATACATTCAAATCACAATTTTATGCAAGCCTTAAAAGGAAAAAATAAACCCCATAATCTTTTGGTTCCACAGATTTTGGAGTACGCATGAATCTTATAGTGATCACAGAGTATATTTCCAACACTCTCTAGAATCTTCTTTACTAATACCCAAACACTTGGAAAACAGGACCGATGTTAGAGACCAGAAAGCTGAGGCTAACAACTAGAGAAGCAACCCGACTCTTATATATTTAAAATTCCATTACCCTCTCAAGTAATGAGGGATATACAAAGCCTGACAACACTCCTCATCTGAAAAACAAGTCTTTTTCCATAATATGAGGTTCCTAAAACTGGAATAATGTTTAAAAAGTCTTAAAATTTTTCACTTCTGAATTACATACATAATCTAGAACTGTGTAGTCTGAAACAGTACATATTTGATGGTGATATTTGATGGCACCCATTTGGACTGCCCCTCTCCTCAAAAAATTAGAGAAAAATTATAAGAAAATTAACAAAAATTGATTTGGGAAGAAATGTATAATTATATGCTAGTGCTAATGATGTTATTATTGTTGTTTTTAAATCTACCTAAAATTCAATATTTTAATTTAGCTGTCATCTTACCAACTGATTGCTACATCCTTGCCCTAGAGTCAGCAGCCAGTGACACACAGAGCTGTTAAAATCTACCATCCCCACACACAGCTTTACCATCAATGTCATCTAATTGATACTTCCCTATTTTTGTCACCTTGCCTTGATGCCAGCTGCCAAGCTCTACCATGTCACTTTCCATTTATGGACTCCCAAGTCCCTTGATCTGGCTAATTAGGGTTTATGTGTTAATTGGAGTAAATACAAAGATGGGAGTCACAGGCAGAAATTTCAAAGCACAGCTATAAATTGAAGAGCTGATAAGCAGGGAGAAGATGCCTTCATGGAACAAGTGTCAAGTTTCTTTTATCACTGGAAAGACCCAGAATATCCTGACAAAATGATACCTTTAAGTTTTTTATAAGACTTAATGAGAAGAATAATAACTAACACATTAAGAATACTGATTCTGTAGCAGAAAAATACAGATAACACTTAAATTCAGTTCAAGAAAGCACAGCTTTCTTTTTCAAAAATTCCTGGAACTTCTCTTTAATAAGACAATTTCTTATTTCTCCCTTATTTTGCAGGAAAACATACACCTTGCTTTTAATTTCCAGTAATACAAATCTAAAAGAAAATCCAGTATTTTGAAGACTATGAAATGTGATTTAAGTGAGAAAATGACATTTTCATTAACATTTTGGATACATTAATACTCTTTCTGCTAAAAGATAACTGTTTGATGTAGAAATAATTACCACAAATGACAGCAAAAAGATTTTATCAATACTTTGGAGAAAGATTTAGGATACTGGATTTCAGACATATAACTCAAATGTCAGTTATGAGTGAAATGAATTTAGAAGGAGTATGCATGATTTTTGTAGTGATCACAGAGTGTTTTCTACACTCTCCAGAACCTTCTTTACAAAAATATTACTGTCCTTGGAGACATTTCCTTTTTCAGCATCTGGTGGGGAGGAGCAAAGTCAGATAATTAACATGGAGAACAACTGAAGGAGCTGGTGAACTCTTTCTTTGTCATTTTGCTTTCATAAAAAAGTCTCATACCTGATCAATCACATTTGGTTGACAAAAATGTAATTGGAGGACTATGCCATCGTTACAACTGTTGTATCTGTTACAACTACTTAGTTAATAATAATAATAACTATTTATATTTATACTGCACTTTATAACTTACAAAGAGTTTTTACATGTATTACCTGCAGTTTTGATAGCTAACAGAAGTTAAGTAACATATGTAAAACATTTGTAACTAGGGACTTTTCAGAGAAAGTACTCAAACCATTTTCAGGTTGATAATCATTTAGCCATACCAGAACAACTCTATCTTCTAAAAGCACCTATGTAAAAATAAAGGTATTGAAAAATAAATTTAACAAGATCAACTAGTGTTCATATCTAGCTGGCATTTCTCAAAGGATCTATTTAAGCAATACCTTAATATTGGTAAAACAGTACCTCAATAATCCTTCTCAAACAACGTTTCCTTCCTTCCTTCACATCCCTACTAATCAACAGAATATGGTATACATTTATTAGTTTATGATAACTTAGGTTCTACATTTTGAAGAAGCTCCTTAGGTCAACTGCATGTTTCTGTTTCAGAATTCTAACTTCCTTTAGTATTTTCAGTTCAGCCACAAGTCTGAAAGTAACCACCTCTTTCAGCAAGCAGAAAAGGTATCAGAATTCATAAAAGATTTTCTTATGAAACCTAATATTAAAAGCAACCCTTAGTTATTTATGATCAATTCTGCTAAATAGTGGAATATGCTATTAAAAGCAATAGTCTCTGAAAAACTTTTTGACAGCAGATTTCTGAAACACATGAAATACATAAACAATCTCACTTAACTCTTTTCCTGAAAAAAAAAAAGTCTGCTTGCCTCTAGTGATGTATGCATCGACTCAAAAAACAATTTAATTCCTACATAAGAAATAAGTGAAAATATCACAAAAAAAAGTCTGAGACCAACATCACACAATTAAGTCATTAGCAACTTTGTATAACTTTTTAACAAAATTTTCCTGTAACTTAGTGTGAGGTTTTAACTGAAAACAACCAAGCTAATTTCTACAAATTAACAGATGTCCACAAGAAACAGTAAGAAACAAAGAAATGCATATGTGAACATCATCAGCATCCAAATTACTTTATTGTAGGACTCTTTAAAGCACATCTGATCTTGGCTCCAGCCTGTAGTCTACCTTTCAACTTGCAAATGACAGTGTCACCAAACACTGTCCTTCCATCAATCAAGCTGGGTCATGAATATACAAAAGGCAGCAGAGAGGCTGGCTACCTCCTGCAGTTCAACTTGGCCTAATTATCTAAGCCTTTCTTTTGGTTACAGTCTGAAGGGTATACACCCAGTCAGCTGCTGGGCAGCCGGAGGCCTAATCAAGAGAGGTTATGCATACTGACCCTTATATGGACATCCAATGCAAGTTAAATGTGAGCACCAAATGTCATCTTTCTTATTCATCATTATGAAATATCCCTCCCCTTTCGAAATACCAATCTGCTGCCATTTTCAGACACTCCTCTTACACCCCTCCAAGCTGTCATTTCACTGTGCTTGCTGCCAGTTGAGTGAATTAGCATTCTAACTGATGTGCTGCTCTTCTCAGACAAATCCTTGAGCTGCATTAACTAATGACTTCTCTCCAGAAAAAGGAACTGATAGTCAACCATTGATAAAAGAGATTCCATTTCCACAAATCACAAACAATTTGCCATAATGGTGGCAAAATCAGTAAAGAGTTTTATGGTTGTCCATTTTCCCCTTGTGTTTTTCTCTCATTCCTCTACCAAGAAACAGCCATCACCACCAAATGGAATATAAAGCTCCTAACCAGTCAGCTGCAGTCGGGTATGATGAATTCTAGGCAAGACAATTTATTAACCAAACCACTGGTGGGGAAGGAAAGAAGGCAAACAATGACGAGCTTCTCACACATTTAGTCAAACTGATGATAAATCTGACAACTGCCCCAGTGCCCAGCCCCATTCCCTGCTCATGCTCAATATTGCTGTTGTTGATGATGATGTTAACAGTGATGATACAGACAATCAAATGTAAAGTAGCTAAGGCCAAAACTAGGACTATGATGTGCAAAGGAGAGATATGCCCATATTCTGAAAATGTTATATATAGAGCATGATATGTAAAGTAGAAGTGTATGGGAATAAAATAACATTCCATTTTTAAATCAGGGGAGATACAAAAAAATAGAATACGTAAGTAAAGAGAAAACTTTACTAATGTATGGGCTACTTATATATAACTTAATTTGTACGCAATTACATAGTTCCTATACATATCAAAAAGCTAAAGTCATCTTGTGTGGCAGAAAAGACCATGATGGCTAAGAAATCAGCAATCCTGCAAGTCATAGAAGAAGCACTGGAAAGCCATAACCAAATCAAATTGTAATCCCAAAGACCTTTCCCTAAAACAGGTTGGTGGGGGGGGGGACCAGGGTGAAGACTTATTTAGGATGAAAAAAGAATTTTTCATAGGTAAGTATAGGTTTGACTATTACAGCACTCTATTAGTTTATAAAGTCAATGTGCATTCATTTAAAAAGTCCTTGTATATGACCTGTGTTCAAGTCTCTGGAGGAGAGAGGTATATGACATTGTTCCTGTCCTCAAGCTGTTCATAACCTCCCTAGAAAGACAGACATGAACATATAAAGAATAAAATAACAACACAAGATTTAAATATAATATATATACAATATAGAGCAGGATGCAAAATTGTTGTATTCTTTAAACTACAATTCTTAACACATGATTGCTATCATTAAATAATAATAATAATAAAAAATGCAACATAAATGAAGTCTTAAGTGGAGTGATACAGAAAAGTTGCTTAGGGAGGTATCCTAAGGTAGGGACAGAGGATACTGCTTAAGGGAATCTACAAAATGTGACCTAGCTTGAAAGATTAGCATAGAAAATGGTATGGGGAGAATATTTTTTGTATTAGGAAAAAATACTAAACCTGAGGCAGCAATTAGTCAAGTGTCCTTGAAGAAAATAAGTAGACCAGTCTGATGGGACAGAAGGTCCATTGAGCAGCTGTAGGAAGGAATGAAGTTGTGAGGCATGCAACTAGGTGAATGAGGGCAGTATGTTGAGTGAAACAGGCCAGATTCAAAGACTAATGGGTTAGGAGTTCTCCATTATGCTTTTCTTCAAAATCCTATACTTTTCCTCAAAAAAGCAAACACAAACTTGTTCTAAACTAACATTAATGAGAGAACTTTGAGAATTAAAGTTGAGAACACAGGTTATCAGGAGATGGAAAGAGGGCAGAGATTGGGCATTTGATGCTGAAGAAGAAAAGAATGTTCAACAGGATTGATTATAAAGATCAAGAAATACTGCAATACTACCTCATGGTAGCACAATATAGTAAGTACACTGAACAAAGCTGAGTGTGAGTATTATTGAAAAAGGAAGTCTAGGGGCAAGTATGACACCAGAAGGAAAGATAGAATATAAGGACTGGGACTGTATAACTTAGTGAAACCTAGAGTGGACAACAATGGTGATTAAATGTACAAATATAAGAATGTTTTTACATGAGGGAGACCAAATGAATGTCAACATTGCATGGTGTTGAAAACAGGGTGGTATACGGAAAAATAAAAACTGCATATTAGAGTCTGTACTTAACAGTAACATTGTAATATACTTCCATGAAATGTAACAAAGGCAATATAAAAAAGCTAAATGTCAAAAAGAGGGGGATATAAAGGAGGGGTATGGGATTCTTGGTATTATTATTGTTATTTCTCCTTTTTATTTTATTTTATTTTATATTCTTCACTTTATTTCTGCTTCTTTCTTTGCAGAAGAAATGGAAATGTCCTCAAATAGATTGTGGTGGTGAATGCATAACTATGTGATTATATAAGGAACAACTGACTGTTTACTTAGGATGGATTGTATGGTATGTGAATAAAACTGTTTAAAAAATAAACAGAAAGATAAAAGTGCCAGAGAAAAATGTGGAGAGAAGGATGTACCTATTCACTGTTTGTAGGGAAGTAGAATAGTGCAGCCCATCTGGAGGGTAGTGTGGTGGTTCCATAGGAGGCTAAGTATAGAGTTGCCATATGATCCTGCAACCCCGTTATTAGGTATATACTTGGAAGAACTAAAAGCAGGGACATGAATGGACCTTTGCACACTGGTGTTTACCATGGCAGTATTCATGATTTGCAAATGGATGGAGGTGGCCTAACGGTAAACTGTGGTGTATACATACAATGGAATATTGAGCACCTGTAAGAAGGAATGAAGTTGTGAGGCATGCAACTAGGTGAATGAGGGCAGTATGTTGAGTGAAATAGGCCAGATATGAAAAGACTAATATTATAATGCCTCACTAATATGAACAAACTATAATGTGCAAACTCTGAGAACTGAATTTGAGAGCATAGGTTATCAGGGGAAGGCTTATTGTAAGCTTTTACAGCAGTCACATCTAACCCTGAGTTGTTACAGTTATTTCTAAATTCTGAGATGCTAAGCTTTTTTGTGTATAATCTGGTCATTCCCTGGAACTTTGGGTATGTGTATGACACCTGAAACTCAGAGCTAGAGTTCTGTAGCTATGAAAGTCAGCATTACCCCATACAGCAATTGTTGGAAAAAAAAAAAGGGGAGATCAGACTTCAAATAGAAATATGAATGAAGCTGATCTGGTTAGGACTAAGGCAAATCAGACTAAAGGGTAAAGGACCATATTGACTGTGTTTTAAAACCTCAACTTCTAATGTGAGACCTAAGGAAGAGATGTTTACTTGGTACAAAATATATATTTTCTGGAGCACACTATCTAATTTAACATGTATGGTCAGTTTATTCAAACACCATAATTACATGGAAACTTGAATAGGGAGTGAGATCTTGTTGGTTTATACAAGTTAGTGTGATGCCCCCCAGTACATGCCAGAGTAATATGGGAAGAGAATAAAAAAGTATTTGCAAAGCCCTGCTGAGGGCTGGGGAAAAATATGGAAATACTAAACTTCCCCACCTAGGGAATTCCTGATATTCTTGCAAGCATTGGGGACTACCGGTTTAATAGGCCAAGCTCTTGATCTTGGGGCTTGCCCTTATGAAACTTATTCCTGCAAAGGAGAAGCTAAGCCTTGTTATAATGATGTCTAAGAGTCACCCCCAGAGAACCTCTTTTGTTGCTTACATGTGGCCTCTCTCTCTAAGCCAACCCTGCAGGTAAACTCACTGCCCCCCCACCCCCACCCCCACCCCCACCCCCGCATGGGACATGACTCCCAGAGGTATAAATCTCCCTGGCAACATGGGACATGACTCCCGAGGATGAGCCTAGCCCTGGCATCATGGGATTGAGAAAGCCTTGTTGGACCAAAAAAGGATAAGACAAATTAAACAAAATAGTTTCAGTTGCTGAGAGATTTCCAGTAGAGTCAAGAGGTCATTCTGGAGGTTATTCTTATGCATTATATAGATATCCCTTTTTAGTTTTTAGTGTGTTAGAATAGCTAGAAGGAAAATACCTGAAAAGAGTTTGAGCTATATCCCACAGACAATGGGGAATAGTTAAAGGTTTGAGTAGCATGATCTAAGCAGTATTGTATGTCAAAGTGTGGTAATTTTGACATATATTAAATAGAACATCAAGGCATCCTCTAATTTTGTAGACAGTGGTATTAGCAGGTTCTTAATCTGGTTGAGCCCAAATCTGACTCCTGTAACTCACTAGGTTTAATTCTGTTCACAGTAACACAAAAAGTAAGGCTCCCTTTTTCACTGCATAATAACCTTTCAAGTAGTTGAACACTGTGAACTGATACCCCTGCCAAAATCTTCCTTAATAGAGACAAAACAAATACCACTACCCTTAAGTTATGGTTACATATCCCTCCACCATCCTAGTAAGCCTAGTCTGTGCACAATATTTTCAAAATCTCTTTTGAAATGTGGGTCCCAAAAGTTCAACATAATACTTCCAGATATACTGACAAGCACAGAATACAAAAGTATTATTACCTCCTTTGCCCTTGTTTTAGAAAATATATTTAATGTAACACCCGGAAATAAACACAATACTCAATTAAATCAGACCAGAATGGGAATACTACTTCCTCTCATGCCCTGCAGTTCTGTTTAACGTAAGTCAAAATTAGCAAACTTTTGACAGACATATCATACACTCATTTGAGCTTAGTTATCTAAGTCTCCTTTGTGTATGAATGTATGTTGATATTACAACAGATATGAACTGATTTTAATAATCATAAGTGCTGCCCAAATGCCAAGCTTTTTCTTTCAAATCTATCTCTGTAATGTCTTTCCCCTTCCCTATACCCAGGTAGTCCTACTGAGCCTTCAAAAAACAATCCTTATTTGCGAACACGTTCGTTATAGCATTATTTATAATACTGAAGAGCTAAAGACAATGGAAATATCCCAGAATATGGAAATGGAAAGCTGTAATACAGTCACTCATCACAGTCAATAAAATTATTTATAAAGAATTATTAACTGGAAAGTGTAGTACTAAGTGAGAAAAACTCACAAAATTATTTTTCTTACAGTGATCCCATTTTAAAGCTAAATTATGCATAAAAAAAGGAGACTGGGAAGAACATAAATTGCTATTATTCTTCTGAGGGGCAATTTAGCAATATGTTATATAGAAATCTCGTATTATTAATTTGTCCTTCTTCTCTGCCTTTTCCCCCTTTCCCTCCCTCCCTCCCTCCCTCCTTCCTTCCTTTCCTCTCTTTTTTTGAGAGGGAGATGGAAAGTGGGTGGTTTGGTTTCAGTTGAACTTTACCAGAAATTTGTCAGTTTTACTCATTTTCAAAGCACAAACTTCGGCTTTGTTGATGCTTTCTATCATAGCTTTGTTTTTTATTTCATTAACTCCTCTTCAGATTTTTATCATTTCCTTTTCATCTAAGTTCCTTGGGTTTTTACAACTGTTCTTTTCTTCACTTCTTAAATTGGACTTCAGGTAATTAATTTGAAGCCTCTCATAATATAAGCACTCAATGCTATAAAATTATAGAAAACATTAGTTACATCCCATAAGTTTTTATATAAATAATACTTTTATCATTTTAATCAATTTAAAGTATTTTACAATTTCCCTTACAATTTTTTGTCTTGAGAATAATTTATAAATAATTTTAAATTTCCAGATATTGTACAAGCTATTTTATTTTTATTTTTTGTTCTCTTTTGTTGATTTCTGACCACCTGTGTGATGGTTAGAAACATATGTTGTTGATTCTTTCCAATTTGTTGATCCATGGTCAAGTTTTTAAAAATATTCCTATGTATCCTTGAAAAGAACCTGTATTCTATAGTTGTTGGGAGATATATTCTATACAGGCCTATTCAGTCAAATTTGTTGTATTATCAATTTTTTCTAAATAATTACAGAGTTCTTTTGTCTCCTCTAACATTTTCCAGTAGGATTATGTTATATCTACCACACAAACTGTATATCTAGTTCTCCTTGAGGTTCTGTCAATTTTTAGTTTATATTTTGAAGCTATGTTATTAGGTATATATAATTTTAGAATTATTACAGTTTTCCTGGCAAACTGAACTATTTATCAAGACATAGTGACCCTCTTTATTTCTAGAAATGTATTTTTGGTTTCCCTTTACTTTTTAGTTTATTTGGTCTCATATATTCCAGACTTCCTTCTGTTAGTAGTTACTTGGTTTATCTTTTTTCATCCTTTCTGTGTTCTTTTCTATTAAGTGTATATCTTAAGATGTTGTCAAAGTTTTTGTATGCTTGTTTAATCTATGTCGTTTTGCTGGAGCATTAAGTCCTTTTACGTGTATTATGATAACAGACATATTTCAATTTATTGCTCTCATTTGTCCTACTATTGTTTCTTCTATTTTTCTCCTTAATTGACTTCTTTTGGATTGAATAAATTGTTAGATTTTTGTCTCCTCTTCACCATTTCACTTTTCCTCCTTTAATAGTCTGGAAGCTATAAAAATCTGCTTTGTTGTTTGTTTCTTTTTTTAAGGTTACCCTATAAAGTTCATTAATATCAATATTTTTAAAGCAGTTTTAAAATTCAGATAAATTATATACATAGAAATACTTATATTTACATATACATACTGGTAAAAGAATAATTCTAAATGAACATCTGTGTAACCATGTGCCAGTTTGGATGTATTATGCCCCCCAAAACGCCATGTTCTTTAATGCAGTCGTGAGGGCAGACGTATTAGTGCTAATTAAGTTGGAATCCTTTGATTGAATTATTTCCATGGAGATATGGACCTGCCCATACAGGGTGAGTCTTGATTTAATCGCTGGAGCCCTATAAAAAGCTCACAAACAGAAGGACCTCAGAGCAGCTTAGAGAGACATTTTGAAGACAGCCATTGAAAGCTGACACTGACATTTTGGAGAACGCCATTTTGAAACACAACCTGGGAGTAAGCAGATGCCAGTCACATGCCTTCCCAGCTAACAGAGGTCTTCTCGATGCTAATGGCCTTTCTCCAGTGAAGGTACCCTATTGTTGATGCCTTACCTTGGACACTTTCTGGCCTTTGTAACCAAATAAACCCCCTTTATAAAAGCCAATCCATTTCTGGTGTTTTGCAAAACGGCAGCATTAGCAAACCAGAACAGACCACAACCTAGGTCAAAGAAAACTCTGCAATCTAAGTACCCACTGTGTCCCATCTCAAACACAACTGCATCCTTACCCTCTAGAGCTGCTCTGTCCAATAGAAATATGAGAGCCACATAGGTAATTTTAAATTTTCTAATAGCATATTAAAAGTATTTTTTTAAAATACAAGTGAAATCAATTTTTAATATTTTATTTAAAGCAATACATTTTATCCAAAATGCTATCATTATAACATGTAGTGTAAAAATTTGTAACCAAGATATTTTATATTCTTTTTATAGTACTAAATCTTCAGAATCTGAAGTATGTTTTACACTTAATAGCACATTTTCTACCATGCTGTGTTTGTGGATTAATAACATTTCAAGTACAAAATAGACACTTGTGGTCAGTGGCCACTGTATTGAACAGCACAGCTCTAAAGGTAATAACTATCCTGAGTCCTGTGATAAACAGTTCCTTACTTTTTTATTTCTTACTATTTTAAAAATTGTTACCATCTATGCATCCCTAACAATGTAATTTCATTTTTCCCATTAGTGAATTTTATGTAAATGGAATTATACATTTTCTTTTATGTCTTGCTTCTTTCATTCAACATTGTGCTTATGCTATTCATCTATGTTCTTGCATTTAGCAATAGTTCATTCATATTCATTGCTGTGCTGTATTCCATCATCAACCATAACCCCAATTTATTTATCCATTTTATTATTGATGGACATTTGAGTTGTTTTGATCCTTTGGCTATTATTCACAATGATGCTCTAAACAATCTTATAAATGTCTGCATTTATATATAAGTTTCTCAAAGGTGGAATAGCTGAGTTGTAGGAGATACACACTTTCAATTTAACTAAGTAATGACAAACTATTTTCAAACACATTATGCCAATTCATATACCAACCAGTGAATAAGTTTCACTTGCTCCACATATTCACCAAAACTTGGTATCAGGGTCTTTAATGCTTTCAGTCTGATAGATACGTAAACAGCATCTCAGTGTGGTTTTAATTTGTATTTCCTTGCTAATCAAAAACTTTATTCTTGTGCAGACAATAAAATGACCTTAAAATGCTTTAACTCTAATCATATTCTCCCAGTTTATATCCAGGATTTAAGCTATCTTGAGTTTTTTAATACCCACAAATTTGGAATTATTATATTATACAATTAATACTTGCTATAATTACCTAAAACATTTCCATTTTCTTTTCTCACTACTACTTCTTGCTTCTCAGATATTCCTTCTGGCGTCTTTTTTTTTCTTTTCCTTGAAATAAATTCTTTAGAAATTCCTTTAGTTGAAGACTATTACTAGTGAACACCTTCAGTTATTGGTGTTTTTACTTTGCCCATCCTCCAGATATTTTCAATGCGTAGACAATTTTTGGTTGACAATTCTAGTTACTTTCTTTCAGCACTTTGTGAAGTTATTTCATTGTCTTCTGGCTTCAATTGCTCCTGTTAAGGAATTAGCTGTCTGTTTATTCATTGTTTCTTTTTCCTCTGGCTGATTTCAAGATCTTTTTTTTAAGCTTTGGGACTAATCAATGTGTTTCAGTGAGGATACCGTCCTGTTAATACCACTTAGAATTTACTGGGCTCTCTGAATCTGAAGATTGGTATTTCATCAATTCTGAAAAATTCTCAGCTAATATCTTCTTGAATATTGCCTCTTCTCTAATCTTCCATTCTTTACTTCTGGAATTATGCCACGGTTTGTTAGACTTTCTTGCTCTATCCTCCCTGTGTCTTAACTTCTTTTTCATTTTTTCTCTCTTTTCTCTGTCCTGCATTCTGGAGGTAATTTCTTCATATCTTTCTTCTACTTCACTACTTCTTACCCCCTTAAGCCATGTCTAAGAATCTTCTTTGATTGCTTTTTACATCTGTCTTGTTAATTTTAATGGAGTATTGTTTTGTTCATCATACTTTTCATCTTTAATTTCTTTAAGCATACTGATTTTTATTTTCTGTATCTGATAAAACTTATATTACTTATATCTTTATAAAGTATTTGTGAGCCTGATTCTGCAGTTTGATGTTTTTGTTAATTCATAATCATGACAGCATTTTTACTCAGGTATTTCTTTTTGGTTTTTTCATTGTGAGCTTGTAACCTTCAAAAATTTATGTGTGAATTATTTAATACTTGTATTTAAAGTGCTTTCCTCCAGAAAAGATTTGTATTTTATAGATGGTTCCTAGCACAAATAATTCACTTTAAAATAAATTTTCAGGAAAATTTGAATTCCATTCCCCAATCAAGTGACTATAAACTTATGGTCACGAATTCTCAGGCCCCTCCCATATAGGGCCATGGGCAAGTTCACCGTCTGATAGTACTAACCTTTTAAGGGTTCTGATTTTATCTCTTTTTTTTTTTTTTTTTTTATCTGATAAGAGTTTAATATCCAGAATATCTAAAGAAATCCTACAACTTAACAAAAATACAAACATCCCAATTAAAATATGAGCAAAAGACTTGAATAGACATTTCCAAAGATATGTAAGCAGCCAATAAACACACAAAAAGATGCGCAACATCATTAGTTAATAGGGAAATGCAAATCAAAACCACAATGAGATACCATTTCACACCCACTAGAACGGCTACTATTAAAAAACAAAACAGAAAATAACAAGTGTTGGAGAGGATGTGGAGAAATAGGAACCCTCATACATTGATGGTGGGAATGTAAAATGGTGCAGTCACTATGAAAACAATCTTGTGGTTTTTCAGAAAGTTAAGTATAGAATTGCCATATGACCCAGCAATCCCCCAAAAGAATTTAAAGCAGGGACTTGAACAGATATGTGCACACTGATGTTCAGGGTGGCATCATTTGCAATTGCCAAAAGGTAGAAGCAACTCAAAAGTCCATCAACCAATGAATGGATTAAAAAAAAATTGGTACATTGTTCCAGTTTGCTAATGCTGCCATTTTGCGAAACACCAGAAATGGATTGGCTTTTTTTTTTTTTTTTTTTTTCCATTTTTATTGAGATTGTTCAGATACCATACAATTATCCAAAGATCCAAAGTGTACAATCACTTGCCCCTGGGTACCCTCACACAGCTGTGCATCCATCACACTTAATTTTTGTTCAATTATTAGAAACTTTTCATTACTCCAGACAAGAAATAAAGTGAAAGATGAAAAAAGAAAAAAAAAGAAAAGGAAACTCTAATCCTCCCCTATCCCTAACCAACCCCCCTCAATTGTTGACTCCTAGTATTGATATAGTACGTTTGTTACTGTTTATGAAAAAATGTTGAAATACTACTAACTGTAGTATATAGTTTATAATAGGTATATAGTTCTTTCCTATATGCCCCTCTATTATTAACTTCTAATTGTATTGTCATACATTTGTTCTGGTTCATGAAGTGATTTCTAGTATTTGTACAGTTATCATGGACATTGCCCACCATAAAGAATCAGACAATACCACCAATGTCAAGTGTCTAACATGCCTCCCCTATCCCCCCCTCTTATCTGCATTCACCTTGGTATATCACCTTTGTTACATTAAAGGAAGCATAATACAATGATTCTATTAGTTACAGTCTCTAGCTTATGCTGATTGCATCCCTCCCCCAATGCCTCCTCATTTTTAACACCTTGCAAGGTTGACATTTGCTTGTTCTCCCTTGTAAAAGAACATATTTGTACATTTTATCACAATTGCTGAATACTCTAGATTTCACCAAGTTACACAGTCCCAGTCATTATCTTTCCTCCTTTCTTGTGGTGTCTCATGTGCTCCCCATCTTCCTCTCTCAACCGTATTCATAGTTACCTTTGTTCAGTGTACTTACATTGTTGTGCTACCGTGTCCCAAAATTGTGTTCCAAACCACACACTCCTGTCTTCTATCACCCTGTAGTGCTCCCTTTAGTATTTCCTGTAGGGCAGGTATCTTGTTCACAAAGTCTCTCATTGTCTGTTTGTCAGAAAATATTTTGAGCTCTCCCTCATATTTGAAGGACAGCTTTGCTGGATACAGGATTCTTGGTTGGTGGTTTTTCTCTTTCAGTATCTTAAACATAGCACACCACTTCCTTCTTGCCTCCATGGTTTCTACTGAGAGATCTGCACATAGTCTTATTAAGCTTCCTTTGTATGTAATGGATTGCTTTTCTCTTGCTGCTTTCAGGATTCTCTCTTTGGCTTTGACATTTGATAATCTGATTATTAAGTGTCTTGGCGTAGGCCTATTCATATCTCTTCTGTTTGGAGTACGCTGCGCTTCTTGGATCTGTAATTTTATGTCTTTCTTAAGAGATGGGAAATTTTCATTAATTATTTCCTCTATTATTGCTTCTGCCCCCTTTCCCCTCTCTTCTCCTTCTGGGACACCAATGATACGTACATTATTGTACTTTGTTTCATCTTTGAGTTCCCGGAGACGTTGCTCATATTTTTTCATTCTTTTCTCCATCTGCTCCTTTGCATGTAGGCTTTCAGGTGTTTTGTTCTCCAGTTCCTGAGTGTTTTCTTCTGCCTCTTGAGATCTGCTGTTGTATGTTTCCATTGTGTCTTTCATCTCTTGTGTTGTGCCTTTCATTTCCATAGATTCTACCAGTAGATTTTTTGAACTTTTGATTTCTGCCGTATACAGGTCCAGTGCTTCCTTTACAGCCTCTATCTCTTTTGCAATATCTTCTCTAAACTTTTTGAATTGATTTAGCATTAGTTGTTTAAATTCCTGTATCTCAGTTGAAGTGTACGTTTGTTCCTTTGACTGGGCCATAACTTTGTTTTTCTTAGTGTAGGTTGTAATTTTCTGTTGTCTAGGCATGGTTTCCTTGTTTATCCAAATCAGGTTTTCCCAGACCAGAACAGAGGGAAGAAATATTCAGTATCTGGTTTCCCTGCGGGTGTGTCTTAAAAAATTGCTCCACCCTTTGATGCCTCGAGTCACTGTGCTTTTCTGCCCAGCAGGTGACGCCTGTTAGCCTATAATTCTTGACTGGTGTGAGGAGGTATGGCCGTGTTCCCCCAGGCTCTGGGGTCTGGTTCTGAATGGAAAGGGCCCCACCCCTTTCCTTCTAGAGAAGACAGAGCCCCCAGGTGGAGGTCATTAGCATTTCAATGGTCTCACTCTCTGCTTGTGCTGTCTCCGCCCTTCCCTGAGTCACAGCCCTGGAAACTTAAAATGACTGGGGCTTTCTCCACTGAGCCGAAAAAGAAACAGATAGTCCCCTTCAGACCCAGTCAAGGCGACCCTCCGGCTCTCCCAGGTCAGTCGTCACCCAAAGCCTCTGTCTGGTTTTTGGGGCTGCGTACCTGTAGTGAGCAGTTCACACTCGCTACTTAAAACCCCAGTTGGAGCTCAGCTGAGCTGTATTCACTTGCTGGGAGAGAGCTTCTCTCTGGCACCACGAGGCTTTGCAGCTTGGGCTATGGGGGAGGGGGTCTCCCGACCTGGTTCCACAGGTTTTACTTACAGATTTTATGCTGTGTTCTCCGGCATTCCTCCCAATTCAGGTTGGTGTATGATGAGTGGATGGTCTCGTTTGTCCCCCCGCAGTTATTCTGGATTATTTACTAGTTGTTTCTGGTTTTTTGTAGTTGTTCCAGGGGAACTGCTTAGCTTCCACTCCTCTCTATGCCGCCATCTTGCACCAGTGTCCGGATTGGCTTTTATAAAGGGGATTTATTTGGTTACAAAGTTACAGTCTTAAGGCCATAAAGTGTCCAAGGTAATGCATCAACAATCGGGTACCTTCACTGGAGGATGGCCAATGGTGTCTGGAAAATCTCTGTTAGCTGGGAAGGCATGTGGCTGGCATCTGCTCCGAAGTTCTGGTTTCAAAAGGGCTTTCTCCCAGGACATTCCTCTCTAGGCTGCAGGTGCTCCAAAATGTCATTTTTAGCTGCTCTCTGCTCCTTCTGTTTGTCCTGATTTTATCTCTTAAGCTGCACATGAACCTTTAAAATTTAGATTCTAGTTCAACAGATTGGCAGATGCCCCAGAACAAATGCCAGCTCTTATATCTGTATAGTTATTATTTATCCTTGTTTCCAACCATTTGTTTCCTTATTTTACCACCAGCTCAGCCATGCTTTAGAATGAAGTCTTTACTCTCCAACATTGTTAAGTGTTCTATACCAGGTGAGGTTTCTCTGCACATTCAATCTACAGCATGGCCAGAAATTACACTGATTTCACTGCAAATCTATTTAAATGCAAATGCATGGTCTTAGATTGAAATTTTATACAATCAACATAACGTCTCTAGTTTTAGCTTTCTTTATAAAACGGGTATACTAACAGTACCTACCTAAAAGGGTTCCTGTGAAAACTAAAAAAGAAAATTCATACAAAGTTCTTCGCACAGTGCCTGGGACACAGGAAGCATGCAAAACGCATTGGTAAGATGTCTCTGAGTCAAGTTGAAAGAGGAGGGCTGGGGGCATGTATGATACCAGAGAGAAGGATGGACGATAAAGACTGGGACTGTGTTACTTAGTGAAACCTAGAGTCGTTAGTGATGGTGACTAAATATACAAATGTAAAAATGTTTTTACATGTGGGAGAACAAATGAATGTTAACCTTGCAAGGTGTTGAAAAAGGAATGGTATTGGGGAAAAAATATAATCAATGCAACTGGAGTGTGGGGTTAACAGTATCATTGTAATATGCTCCCATTAAATGTAACAAAGGCAATATACCACAGCTAAATGCCTGTGAGAGAGGGGTGTAAGGGAGGAGTAAGGAATTCTTGGTAGTGTTGTTGACTGACCTTACTGCTGTATTTTATTTAAATTTTACTTTTCCTTTTATCCTTTTTATTATTCTTTTGTTTCAATTTTTTTTTTTTGAGTAGTATGTGTATGTGCTAACTGTTGTGACAAATGCACAACTATATGATGATACTGTAAACAACAGATTGTATACTGTGGATGATTTTATGGTATTTGAATAAATCCCTATAAAATTGCAAGGAAAAAAGTAAACAGAGGGACACAAGTGCTGGAGAGAACCTGGAGAAAGAGATGTATGTATTCACCGTTGGAGGGGAAGTAAAATGGTACAGCCTGTCTGGAGGACAGTGTGGTGGTTCCACAAGAAGCTAGGTATGTGAGGTCACTGCAACCTCATTTTGGGGTATACACTTGGAAGATCAGAGAGCAGGGACATGTGTACATGGACATTTACACACCAGTGTATATGGCGGCAGTATTTACAATTTGCAACGGACGGAGGTGGCCTAAGAGTACATTGACTGATGAACAGAATGGTGAACTGTGGTGTACACATACATTAGAATATTTAGTGGCTACAATAAGGAATGAATCTGGGAGACATGCAACTAGGTGAATGGATCTTGAATACAGCATTTTGAGTGAAGCACATAAGAAACAAGAGGACAAACATTATAATGCCTCACTAATATGAACTAAGCATATTGTGTAAACCCTGAGAACTGAACCTTAGGGCACAGCTTATCAGGGGAACGTTCATTGTACTAGTCCCTAGATTGTAAACTCTTATAGCAGTCACATCTATTCCTGAGTTGTAATGGTTATCTCTAAATCCTGAGATGCTGAGCTCCTTGTGTATAAAACCTAGTCGGTCTCTGGAACTTTGGGTATCTATGTGACACCCAAAACTCGGAGCTAGACCTTGGCAGCTATGAATGGCAGTATTACCCCATACGGCAACTGCTAAAAGAGCAAGACCAAGGGAGGAGATGTTTATTTGGTGTGGGAACTATATTTTCTGTAGCACATTAGATAATTTAACTTGTACGATCAGTTTGAACATCACAGGTGCATGGAACTGTGAATGAGAAGTGGGATTTGGTGAGTTTGTTCAGGCTAGGGTGAAATCCCGATACATCCTGGAGTGATATGGGCAGAGAGGAAAAGTGTATTTGCAGGACCCCCCGAGGAACTGGGGAGAAATGCAAAAATTTTGGACTTCCCCACCTGGATTATTGCTAATTTTCCCGCAAACATTGAGGACTGCCAATTAAGTGGGCCAAGCCCTAGATCTAGGGGCTTTCCCTTGTGAGGCTAGTTGCTGCAAGGGAGAGGCTAAGCCTACTTATAATTGTGCCTAGGAGTCCCCCCCAGAGAAGCCTCTTTGTTGCTCAGATGTGGCCCCCTCTCTCTCTCAACCTACTGGGCAGGTGAACTCACTACCCTCCCCCCTACGTGGGACATGACACCCAGGTGTGTAAATCCCCCCTGGTAACACAGAAAATGACTCCTGGGGATGAGCCTGGACCTAGTACTGTGGGATTGAGAGGATCTTCTTGACCAAAAAGGGGAAGAGATAAAACAAAATAAGGTTCCAATGGCTGAGAGATTTCAAATGGAGTTGAGAGGTCACTCTGGAGGGTATTCTTATGTGATATATAGATACCACTTTTTAGTATTTAGTGTGTTGGAATGACTAGAGGGAAATACCTAAAGTTGTCGAACTGCAACCCAGTGACCGTGATTCTTGACGACGCTTGTATAACGATGTTAGCTTGCAAATGTGACTGTGTGATTGTGAAAACCTTGTGGCTCACACTCCCTTTACCCAGTATGTATGGACAGATGAGTAGAAAAATGAGGACAAAAATTAGATGAAGAATAGGGTGGGATGGAGGGGACAGAAAGATTTAGGTGTTCTTTTTTGCTTTTATTTTTATTTTGGAGTAAGGAAAAGTTTCAAAAATTGATTCTGGTGATGAATGCACAACTATGTGATGGTGCTGTGAATGACTGATTGTACACTGTGGATGACTGTAGGGTATGTGAATTTATCTCAATAAAACTGTATTCAAAAAAAGTAAAT
The DNA here is from genome assembly GCF_015220235.1 of Choloepus didactylus. Lineage (NCBI taxonomy): Eukaryota > Metazoa > Chordata > Mammalia > Pilosa > Megalonychidae > Choloepus > Choloepus didactylus. The sequence continues at coordinate 95,829,470 of NC_051316.1, forward strand.
GAACAATGGTGAGGAGGAGAGGAATGGGATGTTTTGGATGTTCTTTTTTATTTTAATTTTAATTTTATTTTATGGAGTAATGAAAATGTTCAAAGATTGATTGTGGGTGATGAATGCACAACTATATGACAATAGTGTGAACAACTGATTTATACTTTGAATGACTGTATGTTGTGTGAATATACCTCAGTAAAATTGCATTTAAAAAACGCTTTGGCAACCATCATTACTATAGTTAATTTGGGCAACATGTCTATTAGATTTTGTTTAGTTTTTAAGAGTCTTCATTTTCTATTGAACTATTTTCTCCAATTACATACATAATGAAAATTTATGATCCATGCCTTCTATTTTTCTATCCAAATAATTGATTTTAAAAAGAAGAAAAACTAATTTAGGTAGGACCAAGGACACGTCTAGAGTGAAAGCTCATAGACACATCACTCTAGGATGACAATTCATCGCTGGTATGATTGTTAAACTACATTTTTTAAACTTGCTTTCAAATTCTTTCATGATGATGTTTTTGTTAACTGATCACTGAGAAGATCCCCATAATGGATGACACAGGATCTTAGATTTGCCACTATAATTGCTTTGTAACATAAGTAAACTTATGTTCACCAAATATAGCCCAAAAAAATCAACTCAACCTCTTTAAGGATGACTTAGTAGGTTAAAAAAGCAAGTAAGACAAGGATTTGGTGGCCTACTAAAAACAATCAGCAAAATAAGTGTTGAGGTACCATATGGAAATCACATGTATAGCTTTGGAAATTGTCAAGCAGTAATATTAATAATGTTTTAAAAAAATAGTTGTTGACATTTCAGAAATTTTTAAATTCTTAAAGTAGAAATATTATGCCACATTAAAACAATGTTAAGATACAGCAAATGTGGTAAAATGTTATAAGTTGGTGGATCTGAGTATTTGGGTGGGGGATATGCTGGTGTTCTCTGTAAGAGTTTAGTATTATTTTTGCAATTGTCCTGTAAATTTGAAATTATTTTAAATTTAAAAATTTATTAAAAAAACAAAGTTACAAATAACATCAGCCATTTTAGAGTAATGCATTGTTATCTGAGATAAAGTTATAAAAGCTGAAAACAATATAAATATAACTTTCCTTGGACACGGGCAGAGCCCCTTGACCCCTTACCCATCTCCTCTAATAAAATAGCCATGATTGCTTCTTTGTTCCTCTCTTGCAATCCAGGCAGAAAGATGCCTTTCTTTTCACTAGAATGTAAGCTCCACAAAGGCAGCCAATAGATCCAAAGTGCCTAAAACACTGACTAACACATAGTATCTACATGAAAAATAATTATTGAATTAAGGAATTTAACTTCTAGTTGAGTATAATGCCATATCTTAAAACGAATCCCTAAAAAAGTATGAAATAACTATGGAGATATTTGATTGTGATTAAAGAAAATGTACAATATGTGATGAAACTGACAGAAAAGACAACATGGAACACTATGTAGCCAAGTAAATATGATGACATAGAGCTACACTTGCTAACACGGAAAGATCTCCAAAACATATTATTCAGCAAAGGATGCCACCTACACAATAGCATATTTGACTCATTTCTGTAAAATAGTACATATATGAAAATGTTTTTGCACTATGTTTAAGAGTAGTTATTCCTGTGTAGTGGGTTTTTAGTGTTGTTGCTTTTTTTTCTTTTTTCTTTTTTAACCTTTCAGTGTTTTAGTATTTTAACAACAAGCAAAGACTATTTTATAATCAGGAAAAATAAAGCGATTTATTTTGGGTGGGGTGAGGGAAAAAACTGGAGCAGGCAGGCAAGCAGATGGGCAGCCAAGTGAAACTTAAGACACACTTAGTCCTGACACATTCCCAAAGCCTAACTTAACTATATGATTCACAGAGGTCTTCTCACATCGACCATTTATGGAAATAGACTATCAGCCAATAACATTTTCACACATTCTTCTATAGGTAAAACTAGAAAATCCTCATCTCTTTCAATCCCTAACTATTCTACTACAATACCTTTGACTTAATGAGTTTAGTGCTCCAAACAGGTGAAACCATCCTCCCATTTATAAGGTGCTTTGAGATCTTGTGAAAAGGGAAATGTCATGCAAAAAAAAATTAAAACTATTGTTTCTTATTACTGAAAGTCCCTTAGAGGCTATAGGAAAGAAGTCCATGCTCATTTAGAGAGGCCAGAAACATCCAGATTATCATTTAAACATAGTAATAATAATTGTATAAATCATACTGAACAGGAATTATTATGGAAAGAAGCTTGTATTTTCATCTATCTAATGAAGCATAGCAGATGAAGCTTCAATCTACAACTAAAAACAAATACAAATATAAAGATACTAAAGAAACTCCCTAAGAAACACAATTATTTTCTCTTGGATTACTACATTTTAAAAAGGTAAATGGTTTAGGCATAATGAAGAGAATATTCACATATCAGTAACTGCTCCTGACTTCCTCTCCAGGAAATAGGAAAAGACTTCTCTTTACAAAAGGGACTGAAGTTGGTAAGTTTCCTTGAGCCATCCAGACACAGAAAATCACTTTTCCTCACAATGATGAAACTAACCTAATCCTAAGAATTTCTTAACTCTTGAAGACGACTGTATAATAATGTAGCTTACAAGAGGTGACAGTGTGATTGTGAAACCCTTGTGGATCACACTCCCTTTATCCAGTATATGGATGGATGAGTAGAAAAATGGGGACAAAAACTAAATGAAAAATAGGGTGGGGGGGATGATTTGGGTGTTCTTTTTTACTTTTTTTTTTTTTTACTTTTTCTAGTTTAAAGAACATGTTCAAAAAATAGATTGGGGTGATGAATGCACAACTATATGATGGTACTATGAACAGTTGATTGTATACCATGGATGACTGTACAATATGTGAATATATTTCAATAAAACTGAATTTTTTAAAAAAGTACATCAGTGAGGTTGTGGGAATGATCAAATGAGAGGGAGTTGTAACTGAAAAGTTAGAATTTAACAAATGATTTAACAAATGATTTAACAAATGATTAAGACTACTGACTCACTTTACAGATATTTCTTTTTAGCTTCTAGTGTATTAGAAGAGCCGGAAAGAAATACCCGAAATTGCTGAACTGTAATTAAGTAGCCTTGATCTTGGATAATGATTGCATAATGATATAGCTTTCATCTTGTGATTATGTGATTGTAAAAACCTTGACTGACACCCCCTTTATCCAGTGTATGGGTAAATGAGTAATAAAATAAAGATATGCATGAAAAAAAAATAATAATAATAGGTTGGGATTATGGGGAAAAAATACCCCTACATAAACTATGGATAATAGTTAATAGTACTACTTGAATAATCTTTCAATTGTAACAAATGTTAACTACTGTTAAATAAATAATAGACTTACAAAAAAGTGCTATCATGAATTGTAACAAATTTTCCTCACCAATGCCACTGTTAGTGGTGGGGAAGTATATGAGAACCTGTATTTTATGCATGCTTGTTCTGTAAACCCACAATTTCTCTAATAAAAAATAAAAAAGTACATCAGTGAAATATCATACAGAGGACCCATTCTCATATTTCTCTAGGCCATTTTTTTTGTAACTGCTTTATTGGGAAGTAATTCATACATCATAAAATTTATCTTCTTAAAGAGTACAATTCAAATGGTTTTTAGTATATTCAGAGTTGTTCAGCCAATCACCACAATTGATTTTAGAACATTTTTAACACATTCCCCCGAAATTCTCATTCACAGTCACTCCCCATTTCTCCCCAATATTCTTAGCTCTAGGCAACCACTTATTCACTGTCTATTGATTTGACTAGTCTAGATACTTCATATAAATGGAGTCATACAATATAAAGTCTTTTGTGATTTGCTTCTTTCACTTAGCAAAATGTTTTCAAGGTTCATCCATGTTGTAGCATGTATCATTTTATTCCTTTTTATGGCTGATTAATATTCCATTGTATGAATATACTATATTTTATTTATCTGTCAGCTGATGGACATTTGGGTTGCTTCCACTTTTTTGGCTATCATGAATAATGCTGCTATGAACATTTGTGTACAAGTTTTTGTGTGGACATGTTTTCATTCCTCTTGGGTATATTGTACCTAGGCATGGAATTACTGGGTCATATGGTAATTCTATGTTTAACCTTTTGAGGTATTGTCAGACTATTTTCTATTTTCCATTAATGCCAGCAGTATAAGAATGATCCAGTTTCTCCACATTCCTACCAACGCTTTTTGACTTTTTTATTATAGCCATAGGGAGTGTGAAGTGGCATCTCACTGAGGTTTTGGTTTGCATGTCTCTGGTGGCTAATGATATCAAGCATCCTTAAACATGTTCCCCAGGCCACTTAGTCATTTTTCTTCACTGAAACTTTCCTTACTAAATTGAGTAGTATATTAACACGTAATTGGTTGGCCACCTGACTTTCCAACTATCCAAGTGCAATCACTGTAACACTACCCTCGCTGGCTATATAGGCTTCTTTAGTTTTCTATTGTGTTAATTGTGTTGTCATTAGTGCTATTCATATATTGATATCCAAGTCTTCTATCTCTCCAGGCATATGCTAAGATTGCACTACCTCAACTCTTATGGTTGGCCATACAGTCAACAAGTTGTGAGCAAGTTGTGAACATTTGTACTTCTGATCCAGAGCCTTTAAATTGCTGGTAAGACAACATCTAGTAGTAGCTTTCCTCAGGAAAGGCAAGTGGCAATATTTGAGATGTTGGCGGCTCTGTCAGCCTGAGTACATGACTATACTAAGCAGAGCCACCCACAGACCTACAAAGGATGTGGTATGAAAAATAACCTTTGTTATTTTAAAGCCATTAAGGTTTAGGGGTTGTTTGCTAATAGCAGCATAACCTAACTCAGCTTTTCTCAGCTGGGGTTCCACAAGAGAATTAAACACCACAGAAATTTATTTGAATGCCTGTTTTTTCAGTTCACCCAAGGGTGTTAATATAGCTAGTACCATTCCATCAAAGAAGAGGCGTTAGGCCAACCCTGGTTAAAAAGGGCTCAAAAAGTTTATCTTTACAGATATAATACCCATTTTCTTTGTCCTATGCTTTAACTAGGGAACATGACAAAAGAAAGCAGAACCTTGAAGACTGGGTCTGCTACAAATGCAAGTGTAACTGAGTACCTAATCCTCCTTAACAATTCCATTATATCTGTTGATCGTCTGATCGCCTTTGCACTGACTAAAACAAATTCCACAGAGTATGGGTAATGTGACTTACCTCCTGTGGGTTTTGAAGTTATAACCATCTAGATTCAAGATTCAAGTCTCAGCTCAGCCACTGTATGTTCTCTAACAGGTCACTTCACTTCTCTAAGCCTCAGTTTTCTCATCTATAAAATGGAGTATTAATAACTACCTGATAACGTTATTCTTAGGAAACAAGAGTATGCATAGCACCAAACTTAAGCACAAAGCTCAAGTTTTCTTCCTCAAGTCTCCAATCCTACACATCTGAGGCCTTGCAGCAAGTATATATTTCATTACCTTCCCTTTGAAGGATACAATAGCAAAGCAAACAGATATAGTCCCTATCTATATGGATCTTGTAGTTAAAAAAAAAAAAAAATTAACAAATTACCAAATTGTGGTAAGTCTTATGACGAAAGGAGACCAAGAACAACAGGGAGGATCTACTTTAGCAAGGGTGGTTAAGTGGTGACATTTAAGCTGAGACCAGAAGGATGAAAATGACATAACCATTCTCTTATCCTACCATATCTGTGACCTTGGCCTAGCCCCAGTTATCGTTTCTCTCTCTGTAGTACTCTCCATCACCCTCTACAGGCTACTTGACCTCTGCCTGAAAACATGCATGAGCCTTAGACTTCTCAATCAGTAGAAGGGGTGGCCATACAACCGCAATTTGACTTACTACCATCCCAAGCTATTCATTTCATATTTGCCACCATTGAAGACATTTAAAAGAATTGCCAAGCTCTTTCAAAAGTAAAGTTCCCAAAAGTGGAACATGCATTTAGTTTCTAGAAAGATCAGTTTTGAATGGAACCCCATTTGTTTAAATGTATTGATTCTAGTGTATTGGTTTTTAAAAATCAGTCATATTGACTACTGGGGATGAGCCTGGACCCAGCATTGTGGGATTGAGAAAATCTTCTTGACCAAAAGGGGGAAGCAAAATGAAACAAAATAAACTTTCAGTGGCTGAGAGATTGCAAATGGAGTTGAGAGATCCCTTTTTAGGTTTTAGTGTATTAGAATAGCTAGAAGTAAACACCTGAACTTATCAACCTGCAATGCAGTAGCTGTGATTCTTGAAGACGATTGTGTAACTATATAGCTTACATGGGATGACGGTATGATTTTGAAAGCCTTGTGGCTCACTCTGCCTTTATCCAGTGTATGGATGGATGAGTAGAAAAACGGGGACAAAAACTAAATGAAAAATAGGGTGGGATGGGGGGAATGATATGGGTATTCTTTTTTACTTTCATTTTTTATTCTTATTTTTATTCTTTCTGGTGTAAGGAAAATGTTCAAAAATTGACTGGGGTGATGAACGCACAACTTTATGATGATACTGTGATTGTACACCATGGATGATTGTATGGTATGTGAATATATCTCAATACAACTGAATTTAAAAAAAAGGTAAAGTGAACAAGAAAAAAAAAAGAATATCCATAATTATCTGAAAAGACCATCAAAACATTCTTCCTCTTTCCAATTTCAAAAAAAAAATCAGTCATATAACTGATGACACTTCATTTATATCCTGAAAACCCCTTGTTATCTTTCAGGTACAGTTTTCCCTGTAGCATTATGCTAGCTTATATGTACATGATATGCACATGTATAGACATATAATAAACGTCTAGTAAAAATTTTGGAGAAATGATTGGAATAGAAGGAAAGAATAAGGAGAAAAGGAATTTTATCTGTATCTCTGAAGAACTAATGTTCTCCATAAACAATAACTCCCTATAATATATACTTCCCATATATAAAGTACCCTGAAATTCAAACTCTACACTGAAGAATCTCAGAATCCTTGCAAATGTTTAATAAACTATTTTTTTATGAAGATGAAGCTAAGAAAACTATGTATATGCCTAACTTAAAACTATCCTTCCAGTGTTCTAGAAGTTAAGTTGTATACTCTTTTAAAAACCATGGGAGAGGGCGGGGCAAGATGGCAGACTGGTGAGCTGTATGTTTTAGTTACTCCTCCAGGAAAGTAGGTAAAAAGCCAGGAACTGCGTGGACTGGACACCACAGAGCAATCTGTCTTTGGGCATACTTCATACAACACTCATGAAAACGTGGAACTGCTGAGATCAGCGAAATCTGTAAGTTTTTGCGGCCAGGGGACCCGCGCCCCTCCCTGCCAGGCTCAGTCCCGGGGGAGGAGGGGCTGTCAGCTCCAGGAAGGAGAAGGGAGAATTGCAGTGGCTGCTCTCATCGGAAACTCATTCTACTGATTCAAACTCCAACCATAGATAGACTGAGGCCAGACACCAGAGACTCTGAGAGCAGCCAGCCCAGCAGAGAGGAGACGGGCATAGAAGGAAAACAACACGAGAAGCTCCAAAGTAAAAGCAGAGGATTTTTGGAGTTCTGGTGAACACAGAAAGGGGAAGGGCGGAGATCAGGCCTTGAGGCGCATATGCAAATCCCGAAGCAAGGCTGATCTCTCTGCCCAGGGCACCTTTCCTTAATGGCCCTGGTTGCTTTGTCTATTAGCATTTCAATAACCCATTAGATCTCTGAGGAGGGCCGTTTTTTTTTTGTTTTTTTTTTGTTTTTTTTTGTTTTTAAAATCCTTTTTGCTTTTTCTAAAACAATTACTCTAAGAAGCTCAATACAGAAAGCTTCAAAGAATTGAAATTTGGGCACGTCAAGTCAAGAGCAGAAATAAGAGAGCTCTGAGACAAAAGGCAATAATCCAGTGGCTGAGAAAATTCACTAAACAACACAACTTCCCAAGAAAAGGGGGGTGTCCGCTCACAGCCACCATCCTGGTGGACAGGAAACACTCCTGCCCATCGCCAGCCCCATAGCCCAGAGCTGCCCCAGACAACCCAGTGTGACGGAAGTGCTTCAAATAACAGGCACACACCACAAAACTGGGCGTGGACATTAGCCTTCCCTGCAACCTCAGCTGAATGTCCCAGAGCTGGGAAGGGGGAGCAGTGTGAATTAACAGAGCCCCATTCAGCCATCATTTGAGCAGACTGGGAGCCTCCCAACACAGCCCAGCAGCCCAGAACTGCCCTGGGGGGACGGCACTCACCTGTGACATAGCACAGTCATCCCTCAACAGAGGACCCGGGGTGCACAGCCTGGAAGAGGGGCCCACTTGCAAGTCTCAGGAGCCATACGCCAATACCAAAGACTTGTGGGTCAGTGGCAGAGACAAACTGTGGCAGGACTGAACTGAAGGATTAGACTATTGCAGTAGCTTTAAAACTCTAGGATCATCAGGGAGATTTGATTGTTAGGGCCACCCCCCCTCCCCGACTGCCCAGAAACACGCCCCACATACAGGGCAGGCAACACCAACTACACACGCAAGCTTGGGACACCAATTGGGCCCCACAAGACTCACTCCCCCACTCACCAAAAAGGCTAAGAAGGGGAGATCTGCCTTGTGGAGAACAGGTGGCTCGTGGACGCCACCTGCTGGTTAGTTAGAGAAAGTGTACTCCACGAAGCTGTAGATCTGATAAACTAGAGATAAGGACTTCAACTGGTCTACAAACCCTAAAAGAACCCTATCAAGGACAGCAAATGCCACGAGGCCAAAAACAACAGAAAATTATAAAGCATATGAAAAAACCAGACGATATGGATAACCCAAGCCCAAGCACCCAAATCAAAAGACCAGAAGAGACACACCTAGAGCAGCTACTCAAAGAACTAAAGATGAACAATGAGACCCTAGTACGGGATATGAAGGAAATCAAGAAGACCCTAGAAGAGCATAAAGAAGACATTGCAAGACTAAATAAAAAAATGGATGATCTTATGGAAATTAAAGAAACTGTTGACCAAATTAAAAAGACTCTGGACACTCATAGTACAAGACTAGAGGAAGTTGAACAACGAATCAGTGACCTGGAAGATGACAGAATGGAAAATGAAAGCATAAAAGAAAGAATGGGGAAAAAAATTGAAAAACTCGAAATGGACCTCAGGGATATGATAGATAATATGAAGCGTCCGAATATAAGACTCATTGGTGTCCCAGAAGGGGAAGAAAAGGGTAAAGGTCTAGGAAGAGTATTCAAAGAAATTGTTGGGGAAAACTTCCCAAATCTTCTAAACAACATAAATACACAAATCATAAATGCTCAGCGAACTCCAAATAGAATAAATCCAAAAAAACCCACTCCGAGACATATACTGATCACACTGTCAAACATAGAAGAGAAGGAGCAAGTTCTGAAAGCAGCAAGAGAAAAGCAATTCACCACATACAAAGGAAACAGCATAAGACTAAGTAGTGACTACTCAGCAGCCACCATGGAGGCGAGAAGGCAATGGCACGATATATTTAAAATTCTGAGAGAGAGGAATTTCCAGCCAAGAATACTTTATCCAGCAAAGCTCTCCTTCAAATTTGAGGGAGAGCTTAAATTTTTCACAGACAAAGAAATGCTGAGAGAATTTGCTAACAAGAGACCTGCCCTACTGGAGATACTAAAGGGAGCCCTACAGACAGAGAAACAAAGACAGGACAGAGAGACTTGGAGAAAGGTTCAGTACTAAAGAGATTCGGTATGGGTACAATAAAGGATATTAATAGAGAGAGGGAAAAATATGGCAAACATAACCCAAAGGATAAGATGGCCGATTCAAGAAATGCCTTCACGGTTTTAACGTTGAATGTAAATGGATTAAACTCCCCAATTAAAAGATATAGATTCGCAGAATGGATCAAAAAAAATGAACCATCAATATGTTGCATACAAGAGACTCATCTTAGACACAGGGACACAAAGAAATTGAAAGTGAAAGGATGGAAAAAAATATTTCATGCAAGCTACAGCCAAAAGAAAGCAGGTGTAGCAATATTAATCTCAGATAAAATAGACTTCAAATGCAGGGATGTTTTGAGAGACAAAGAAGGCCACTACATACTAATAAAAGGGGCAATTCAGCAAGAAGAAATAACAATCGTAAATGTCTATGCACCCAATCAAGGTGCCACAAAATACATGAGAGAAACATTGGCAAAACTAAAGGAAGCAATTGATGTTTCCACAATAATTGTGGGAGACTTCAACACATCACTCTCTCCTATAGATAGATCAACCAGACAGAAGACCAATAAGGAAATTGAAAACCTAAACAATCTGATAAATGAATTAGATTTAACAGACATCTACAGGACATTACATCCCAAATCACCAGGATACACATACTTTTCTAGTGCTCACGGAACTTTCTCCAGAATAGATCATATGCTGGGACATAAAACAAGCCTCAATAAATTTAAAAAGATTGAAATCATTCAAAGCACATTCTCTGACCACAATGGAATACAATTAGAAGTCAATAACCATCAGAGACTTAGAAAATTCACAAATACCTGGAGGTTAAACAACACACTCCTAAACAATCAGTGGGTTAAAGAAGAAATAGCAAGAGAAATTGCTAAATATATAGAGACGAATGAAAATGAGAACACAACATACCAAAACCTATGGGATGCAGCAAAAGCAGTGCTAAGGGGGAAATTTATAGCACTAAACGCATATATTAAAAAGGAAGAAAGAGCCAAAATCAAAGAACTAATGGATCAACTGAAGAAGCTAGAAAATGAACAGCAAACCAATCCTAAACCAAGTACAAGAAAAGAAATAACAAGGATTAAAGCAGAAATAAATGACATAGAGAACAAAAAAACAATAGAAAGGATAAATATCACCAAAAGTTGGTTCTTTGAGAAGATCAACAAGATTGACAAGCCCCTAGCTAGACTGACAAAATCAAAAAGAGAGAAGACCCATATAAACAAAATAATGAATGAAAAAGGTGACATAACTGCAGATCCTGAAGAAATTAAAAAAATTATAAGAGGATATTATGAACAACTGTATGGCAACAAACTGGATAATGTAGAAGAAATGGACAATTTCCTGGAAACATATGAACAACCTAGACTGACCAGAGAAGAAATAGAAGACCTCAACCAAACCATCACAAGCAAAGAGATCCAATCAGTCATCAAAAATCTTCCCACAAATAAATGCCCAGGGCCAGATGGCTTCACAGGGGAATTCTACCAAACTTTCCAGAAAGAACTGACACCAATCTTACTCAAACTCTTTCAAAACATTGAAAAAAATGGAACACTACCTAACTCATTTTATGAAGCTAACATCAATCTAATACCAAAACCAGGCAAAGATGCTACAAAAAAGGAAAACTACCGGCCAATCTCCCTAATGAATATAGATGCAAAAATCCTCAACAAAATACTTGCAAATCGAATCCAAAGACACATTAAAAAAATCATACACCATGACCAAGTGGGGTTCATTCCAGGCATGCAAGGATGGTTCAACATCACAAAAACAATCAATGTATTACAACACATTAAAAACTCGAAAGGGAAAAATCAATTGATCATCTCAATAGATGCTGAAAAAGCATTTGACAAAATCCAACATCCCTTTTTGATAAAAACACTTCAAAAGGTAGGAATTGAAGGAAACTTCCTCAACATGATAAAGAGCATATATGAAAAACCCACAGCCAGCATAGTACTCAATGGTGAGAGACTGAAAGCCTTCCCTCTAAGATCAGGAACAAGACAAGGATGCCCGCTGTCACCACTGTTATTCAACATTGTGCTGGAAGTGCTAGCCAGGGCAATCCGGCAAGACAAAGAAATAAAAGGCATCCAAATTGGAAAAGAAGAAGTAAAACTGTCATTGTTTGCAGATGATATGATCTTATATCTAGAAAACCCTGAGAAATCAACGATACACCTACTAGAGCTAATAAACAAATTTAGCAAAGTAGCGGGATACAAGATTAATGCACATAAGTCAGTAATGTTTCTATATGCTAGAAATGAACAAACTGAAGAGACACTCAAGAAAAAGATACCATTTTCAATAGCAACTAAAAAAATCAAGTACCTAGGAATCAACTTAACCAAAGATGTAAAAGACCTATACAAAGAAAACTACATAACTCTACTAAAAGAAATAGAAGGGGACCTTAAAAGATGGAAAAATATTCCATGTTCATGGATAGGAAGGCTAAATGTCATTAAGATGTCAATTCTACCCAAACTCATCTACAGATTCAATGCAATCCCAATCAAAATTCCAACAACCTACTTTGCAGACTTGGAAAAACTAGTTATCAAATTTATTTGGAAAGGGAAGATGCCTCGAATTGCTAAAGACACTCTAAAAAAGAAAAACGAAGTGGGAGGACTTACACTCCCTGACTTTGAAGCTTATTATAAAGCCACAGTTGCCAAGACAGCATGGTACTGGCACAAAGATAGACATATAGATCAATGGAATCGAATTGAGAATTCAGAGATAGACCCTCAGATCTATGGCCGACTGATCTTTGATAAGGCCCCCAAAGTCACCGAACTGAGCCATAATGGTCTTTTCAACAAATGGGGCTGGGAGAGTTGGATATCCATATCCAAAAGAATGAAAGAGGACCCCTACCTCACCCCCTACACAAAAATTAACTCAAAATGGACCAAAGATCTCAATATAAAAGAAAGTACCATAAAACTCCTAGAAGATAATGTAGGAAAACATCTTCAAGACCTTGTATTAGGAGGCCACTTCCTAGACTTTACACCCAAAGCACAAGCAACAAAAGAGAAAATAGATAAATGGGAACTCCTCAAGCTTAGAAGTTTCTGCACCTCAAAGGAATTTCTCAAAAAGGTAAAGAGGCAGCCAACTCAATGGGAAAAAATTTTTGGAAACCATGTATCTGACAAAAGACTGATATCTTGCATATACAAAGAAATCCTACAACTCAATGACAATAGTACAGACAGCCCAATTATAAAATGGGCAAAAGATATGAAAAGACAGTTCTCTGAAGAGGAAATACAAATGACCAAGAAACACATGAAAAAATGTTCAGCTTCACTAGCTATTAGAGAGATGCAAATTAAGACCACAATGAGATACCATCTAACACCGGTTAGAATGGCTGCCATTAAACAAACAGGAAACTACAAATGCTGGAGGGGATGTGGAGAAATTGGAACTCTTATTCATTGTTGGTGGGACTGTATAATGGTTCAGCCACTCTGGAAGTCAGTCTGGCAGTTCCTTAGAAAACTAGATATAGAGCTACCATTCGATCCAGCGATTGCACTCCTCGGTATATACCCGGAAGATCGGAAAGCAGTGACACGAACAGATATCTGCACGCCAATGTTCATAGCAGCATTATTCACAATTGCCAAGAGATGGAAACAACCCAAATGTCCTTCAACAGATGAGTGGATAAATAAAATGTGGTATATACACACGATGGAATACTACGCGGCAGTAAGAAGGAACGATCTGGTGAAACATATGACAACATGGATGAACCTTGAAGACATAATGCTGAGCGAAATAAGCCAGGCACAAAAAGAGAAATATTATATGCTACCACTAATGTGAACTTTGAAAAATGTAAAACAAATGGTTTATAATGTAGAATGTAGGGGAACTAGCAGTAGAGAGCAATTAAGGAAGGGGGAACAATAATCCAGGAAGAACAGATAAGCTATTTAACGTTCTGGGGATGCCCAGAAATGACTATGGTCTGTTAATTTCTGATGGTTGTAGTAGGAACAAGTTCACTGAAATGTTGCTATATTATGTAACTTTCTTGGGGTAAAGTAGGAACATGTTGGAAGTTAAGCAGTTATCTTAGGTTAGTTGTCTTTTTCTTACTCCCTTCCTATGGTCTCTTTGAAATGCTCTTTTATTGTATGTTTGTTTTCTTTTTAACTTTTTTTTTTCATACAGTTGATTTAAAAAAGAAGGGAAAGTTAAAAAAAAAAAAAAAAAAAGAAAAAAGACAAACAAGGAAAAAAAAAAAAGATGTAGTGCCCCCTTGAGGAGCCTGTGGAGAATGCAGGGGTATTCGCCTACCCCACCTCCATGGTTGCTAACATGACCACAGACATAGGGGACTGGTGGTTTGATGGGTTGAGCCCTCTACCATAAGTTTTACCCTTGGGAAGACGGTTGCTGCAAAGGAGAGGCTAGGCCTCCCTGTATTTGTGCCTAAGAGTCTCCTCCTGAATGCCTCTTTGTTGCTCAGATGTGGCCCTCTCTCTCTGGCTAAGCCAACTTGAAAGGTGAAATCACTGCCCTCCCCCCTACGTGGGATCAGACACCCAGGGAAGTGAATCTCCCTGGCAACGTGGAATATGACTCCCAGGGAGGAATGTAGACCTGGCACCGTGGGACGGAGAACATCTTCTTGACCAAAAGGGGGATGTGAAAGGAAATGAAATAAGCTTCAGTGGCAGAGAGATTCCAAAAGGAGCCGAGAGGTCACTCTGGTGGGCACTCTTATGCACACTTTAGACAACCCTTTTTAGGTTCTAAAGAATTGGGGTAGCTGGTGGTGGATACCTGAAACTATTAAACTACAACCCAGAACCCATGAATCTCGAAGACAGTTGTATTAAAATGTAGCTTATGAGGGGTGACAATGGGATTGGGAAAGCCATAAGGACCAAACACCACTTTGTCTAGTTTATGGATGGATGTGTAGAAAAGTAGGGGAAGGAAACAAACAGACAAAGGTACCCAGTGTTCTTTTTTACTTCAATTGCTCTTTTTCACTCTAATTATTATTCTTGTTATTTTTGTGTGTGTGCTAATGAAGGTGTCAGGGATTGATTTAGGTGATGAATGTACAACTATGTAATGGTACTGTAAACAATCGAAAGTACAATTTGTTTTGTATGACTGCGTGGTATGTGAATATATCTCAATAAAATGATGATTTAAAAAAAAAAAAAAAAAAAAATAAAAACCATGGAATGTACTGCCCAAAGAAATGAACATTACACTGGAATTGGGCAGGCGAAGCAACAAAAAGCATTTCCAGATAGCAAAGAATTCAATGAATAAGAATTACAGAAGTATATTCAAAGCAATAATCTGTCTTTGATAATTTAGAGGCACCCATGATAACCACTATTTGTACATGACAGTCATATGAAATAATAAACCTTGCTAGCTATAAGCATTACCAAATTCTGACACTATTGATTTATTATGTCTAACAGTGACATCAAACCAAACAACTGACAGAAACAATGTTACAGCTTTAAGAGCAGTTTGTCAACGATTAATACTGCCAAACGGGGTTTAGCTTTATGCTGGGACTGCTTGTCCAGCAGTTGTCAATCCAAGCAAAAATTACTACTGCCACACGTCTGCTAACACAGGCCCGAGGCGCCACTCCGTTAGCCCTCATTACCCCGATCATTGCAGATACAGATGCAAGGCCAGTCCCTATTTAATATGCATGTTAATTATGCAAATTATTAATTGGGCTGGTGCTTGAGGACCTGTGTTTATGCCCAGATTAGAGTCAATAACTGTATCACAGAGCATTTTAAGCCTGACCTGTGACAGAAATAAATATGTGTAGAAAGCCACATTTTCCTCATATTCTTCTAGCTCACAACACTAGCTCTATAAAAAATATTTCTCAGTAATTCAAAAAAGAGGCCTCACCTGGGACACAGAGAAACCACAGCATATATCTTTTATTAATATATTTATTTCTTAATATTCTTTGCCTGATATTGTTCATAATTATTTATAACATTCATTAAATTACTTTACCAAGTCCATTGTTTCCATAGCAAAAATGTTCAATGCACTAAGTGCTAAAATATATTTTTATGGTTATTTTTTTCCAATAAGGCTAGGGTTTGGTCCTATTTATATTACATGTCCATAAAAATTGTATAACATGATATTATGCTGTAAATTTTTTTTATTTAAAAAATCATAGATTTAAACCTCCAAAAATAGACAACAAAGCTATAAGGTTTTTCCAATTAAAATTTACAGCAGACAATGTTGTAAATTTTATACAGCTGTAATGTTTGCTGCAGTTATACTGAAATGGGAACTATTGATCAGTATGATTTCCCAGGATACATGAAGGGGAAACAAGGTATTGCACAAACAGAAACAAAACTTTCATTTGTAAAGCTTTCTCTTAGACTTTACTGCCCTCATTTGGTTCTAGATGCATCTATCCAAACAAGAAAAAAAGTCACATTCTCCCCACAGAATTAAATAAAAGACAACAAATAAACAAAAGCTTAATCAAAAGTAACATTGTACCCTAGTAAAAGTATAGTTTTAATGTACTATCAAGATGATATATAAATTTGATGAATGGATATTTATCATTTAAAGGATTTTTTTAAAAAAAAAGGAAAATCTTTACCTTGAAAAAGAAAGTAAATCAAGATCAATTAGAATAACACTAGCAAACCATATACCAACAGGAAGCATTAATACTATATTCATAATGTTAGAAGTAATTTTATGAATATATTGAAGTGCTTTATAAACATTGCAAATATTATATTATAAGTTCTCAATTATTTGCATATAGAAACTGAAAAACTATCACTGCAAAAGTGTGTTAAGGAAAATATCACAGCTTTACTCTACAAAATCAGATATACTAAAGCTGTGCCTGCTTGAAGTGATTTTCAACTAAAAATGAAACTTAAGTTCTGACTTCATTCACCTGGGGGTTTTGTTTGTTTGTTTTGCAGGGTCTTCCTGATGGGATCTCAAACCTTTCCTGATCTATAAATAACACAGCATGGCTTTCAATGAATCAAACACTGAAATTTTCTGACAACAGGTATTTACCTACATTTTTTCATAAAGGAGAAAACCAAAGATTAGAAAAGTTCAATAACTACTCCAAAGTCAAAACAGCAAAAAATTAGCAGAACCAGGAATCTGGAACCCCAAACAATGTGATACTGAAATAAAACCTCTTTATACCCAAACTACCTCTTCAAATGTCTTTAAAGACAGTGATTCTAATGCTTGGAAGCCTTAAGTCCAAATGAACATGATTATGAACATGGGGAAAGAAAGCAGTATCATTTCAATCTCTTTGGAAACTTTAAGAAAAGTGAATTGGCTAGCTAAAGCTATTTAAATAACATGCATCAAATGCATTCATTCATTCAAAACTATAAAGGAGAATTTAGATCACCAGGGATGGAGAAATGTTAATTTCTACAATTAGTGGCTTTCTCATGAAAAATTTCGCAAATACAATTTGAAAGATAATTATTTGGGCAGAAGGAGGTATCCAATGGCTGAACTTTTTTATTATTAAAAAATAAATTTAGAAGAGGATAGAGCAAGATGGCGGACTGGTGAGCTGTATGTTTTAGTTACTCCTCCAGGAAAGCAGGTAGAAAGCCAGGAACTGCATGGACTGGGCACCACAGAGCAATCTGACTTTGGGCATACTTCATACAACACTCATGAAAATGTGGAACTGCTGAGATCAGCGAAATGTGTAAGTTTTTGTGGCCAGGGGACCCGCACCCCTCCCTTCCAGCCCAGTCCCGTAGGAAGAGGGGCTGTCAGCTCCAGGAAGGAGAAGGGAGAACTGCAGTGGCAGCCCTTATCGGAAACTCATTCTACTGATCCAAACTCCAACCACAGATAGACTGAGACCAGACACCAGAGAATCTGAGAGCAGCCAGCCCAGCAGAGAGGAGACAGACATACAAAAACAGCAAGAAAAACAACAAAATAAAAGCGGAGGATTTTTGGAGTTCTGGTGAACATAGAAAGGGGAAGGGCAGAGCTCAGGCCCTCAGGCTCATATGCAAATCCCGAAGAAAAGCTGATCTCTCTGCACTGTGGCCCTTCCCTTAATGGCCCTAATTGCTTTGTCTCTTAGCATTTCAATAACCCGTTAGATCTCTCAGGAGGGTCCTTTTTTTTTTTTTTTTTTAATCCTTTTTTCTTTTTCTAAAACAATTACTCTAAGAAGCCCAATACAGAAAGCCTCAAAGACTTGCAATTTGGGCAGGTCAAGACAAGAGCAAAACTAAGAGAGCTCTGAGACAAAAGGCAATAATCCAGTGGCTGAGAAAATTCACTAAACACCACAACTTCCCAAGAAAAAGGGGTGTCTGCTCAGAGCCATCATCCTGGCGGACAGGGAACACTCCTGCCCATCGCCAGCCCCATAGCCCAGAGCTGCCCCAGACAACCCAGTGTGACAAAAGTGCTTCAAATAACAGGCACACACCACAAAACTTGGCGTGGACATTAGCCTTCCCTGCAACCTCAGCTGATTGTCCCAGAGTTGGGAAGGTGGAGTAGTGTGAATTAACAAAGGCCCATTCAGGCAACACCAACTACACACGCAAGCTTGGTACACCAATTGGACCCCACAAGACTCACTCCCCTACTCACCACAAAGGCAAAGCAGGGGAGAACTGGCTTGTAGAGAACAGGTGGCTCGTGGACGCCACCTGCTGGTTAGTTAGAGAAACTGTACTCCACGAAGCTGTAGATCTGATAAATTAGAGATAAGGACTTCAATTGGTCTACAAATCCTAAAAGAACCCTATCAAGTTCAGCAAATGCCAAGAGGCAAAAAAAAAAGAAAATTATAAAGCATATGAAAAAACCAGACGAAATGGATAACCCAAGCCCAAGGACCCAAATCAAAAGATCAGAAGAGACACAGCACCTAGAGCAGCTACTCAAAGAACTAAACATGAACAATGAAACCATAGTACGGGATACAAAGGATATCAAGAAGACCCTAGAACAGCATAAAGAAGACATTGCAAGACTAAATAAAAAAATAGATGATCTTATGGAAATTAAAGAAACGACCAAATTAAAAAGATTCTGGACACTCATAGTACAAGACTAGAGGAAGTTGAACAACGAATCAGTGACCTGGAAGATGAAAGAATGGAAAATGAAAGCATAAAAGAAAGAATGGGGAAAAAAATTGAAAAAATCGTAACGGACCTCAGGGATATGATAGATAATATAAAATGTCCAAATATAAGACTCATTGGTGTTCCAGAAGGGGAAGAAAAGGGTAAAGGTCTAGGAAGAGTATTCAAAGAAACTGTTGGGCAAAACTTCCCAAATCTTCTAAACAACATAAGTACACAAATCATAAATGCTCAGTGAACCCCAAATAGAATAAATCCAAATAAACCCACTCCGAGACATATTCTGATCACACTGTCAAACACGGAAGAGAAGGAGCAAGTTCTGAAAGCAGCAAGAGAAAAGCAATTCACCACATACAAAGGAAACAGCATAAGACTAAGTAGTGACTACTCAGCAGCGACCATGGAGGCGAGAAGGCAGTGGCACGATATATTTAAAATTCTGAGTGAGAAAAATTTCAAACCAAGGATGCTTTATCCAGCAAAGCTCTCCTTCAAATTTGAGGGAGAGCTTAAATTTTTCACAGACAAACAAATGCTGAGAGAATTTGCTAACAAGAGACCTGCCCTACTGGAGATACTAAAGGGAGCCCTACAGACAGAGAAACAAAGAAAGGACAGAGAGACTTGGAGAAAGGCTCAGTACTAAACATATTTGGTATGGGTACAATAAAGGATATTAATAGAGAGAGGGGAAAAATATATATGACAAACATAAACCAAAGGATAAGATGGCTGATTCAAGAAATGCCTTCACGGTTATAACGTTGAATGTAAATGGATTAAACTCCCCAGTTAAAAGAATGGATCAAAAAAAATGAACCATCAATATGTTGCATACAAGAGACTCATCTTAGACACAGGGACACAAAGAAACTGAAAGTGAAAGGATGGAAAAAAATATTTCATGCAAGCTACAGCCAAAGGAAAGCAGGTGTAGCAATATGAATCTCAGATAAAATAGACTTTAAATGCAGGGATGTTTTGAGAGACAAAGAGGCCACTACATACTAATAAAAGGGGCAATTCAACAAGAAGAAATAACAACCATAAATGTCTATGGACCTAATCAAGGTGCCACAAAATACATGATAGAAACACTGGCAAAACTAAAGGAAGCAATTGATGTTGCCACAATAATTGTGGGAGACTTCAACACATCACTCTCTCCTATAGATAGATCAACCAGACAGAAGACCAATAAGGAAACTGAAAACCTAAACAGTCTGATAAATGAATTAGATATAACAGACATATACAGAACATTACATCCCAAATCACCAGGATACACATACTTTTCTAGTGCTCACGGAACTTTCTCCAGAATAGATCATATGCTGGGACATAAAACAAGCCTCAATAAATTTAAAAAGATTGAAATTATTCAAAGCACATTCTCTGACCACAATGGAATACAATTAGAAGTCAATAACCATCAGAGACTTAGAAAATTCACAAATACCTGGAGGTTAAACAACACACTCCTAAACAATCAGTGGGTTAAAGAAGAAATAGCAAGAGAAATTGCTAAATATATAGAGACGAATGAAAATGAGAACACAACATACCAAAACCTATGGGATGCAGCAAAACTGGTACTGAGGGGGAAATTTATAGCACTAAACGTATATATTAAAAAGGAAGAAAGAGCCAAAATCAAAGAACTAATGGTTCAACTCAAGAAGCTAGAAAATGAACAGCAAACCAATCCTAAACCAAGTAGAAGAAAAGAAATAACAAGGATTAAAGCAGAAATAAATGACATAGAGAACAAAAAAACAATAGAGAGGATAAATATCACCAAAAGTTGGTTCTTTGAGAAGATCAACAAGATTGACAAGCCCCTAGCTAGACTGACAAAATCAAAAAGAG
The DNA here is from genome assembly GCF_015220235.1 of Choloepus didactylus. Taxonomy (NCBI): domain Eukaryota; kingdom Metazoa; phylum Chordata; class Mammalia; order Pilosa; family Megalonychidae; genus Choloepus; species Choloepus didactylus. Next base: position 95,850,358 of record NC_051316.1, read on the forward strand.
AGAAGAACCATATAAACAAAATAATGAATGAAAAAGGTGACATAACTGCAGATCCTGAAGAAATTAAAAAAATTATAAGAGGATACTATGAACAACGGTATGGCAACAAACTGGATAATGTAGAGGAAATGGACAATTTCCTGGAAACATATGAACAACCTAGACTGACCAGAGAAGAAATAGAAGACCCCAATCAACCCATCAAAAGCAAAGAGATCCAATCAGTCATCAAAAATCTTCCCACAAATAAATGCCCAGGGCCAGATGGCTTCACAGGGGAATTCTACAAAACTTTCCAGAAAGAACTGACACCAATATTACTCAAACTCTTTCAAAACATTGAAGAAAATGGAACACTACCTAACTCATTTTATGAAGCTAACATCAATCTAATACCAAAACCAGGCAAAGATGCTACAAAAAAGGAAAACTACCGGCCAATCTCCCTAATGAATATAGATGCAAAAATCCTCAACAAAATACCTGCAAATCGAATCCAAAGACACATGAAAAAAACCATACACCATGACCAAGTGGGGTTCATTCCAGGCATGCAAGGGTGGTTCAACATAAGAAAATCAATCAATGTATTACAATACATTAACAATTCGAAAGGGAAAAATCAAATGATCATCTCAATAGATGCTGAAAAAGCATTTGACAAAATCCAACATCCGTTTTTGATAAAAACACTTCAAAAGGTAGGAATTGAAGGAAACTTCCTCAACATGATAAAGAGCATATATGAAAAACCCACAGCCAGCATAGTACTCAATGGTGAGAGACTGAAAGCCTTCCCTCTAAGATCAGGAACAAGACAAGGATGCCCGCTGTCACCACTGTTACTCAACATTGTGCTGGAAGTGCTAGCCAGGGCAATCCGGCAAGACAAAGAAATAAAAGGCATCCAAATTGGAAAAGAAGAAGTAAAACTGTCATTGTTTGCAGATGATGTGATCTTATATCTAGAAAACCCTGAGAAATCGACGATACAGCTACTAGAGCTAATAAACAAATTTAGCAGAGTAGCGGGATACAAGATTAATGCACATAAGTCAGTAACGTTTCTATATGCTAGAAATGAACAAACTGAAGAGACACTCAAGAAAAAGATACCATTTACAATAGCAACTAAAAAAATCAAGTACCTAGGAATAAACTTAACCAAAGATGTAAAAGACCTATACAAAGAAAACTACATAACTCTACTAAAAGAAATAGAAGGGGACCTTAAAAGATGGAAAAATATTCCATGTTCATGGATAGGAAGGCTAAATGTCATTAAGATGTCAATTCTACCCAAACTCATCTACAGATTCAATGCAATCCCAATCAAAATTCCAACAACCTACTTTGCAGACTTGGAAAAGCTAGTTATCAAATTTATTTGGAAAGGGAAGATGCCTCGAATTCCTAAAGACACTCTAAAAAAGAAAAACGAAGTGGGAGGACTTACACTCCCTGACTTTGAAGCTTATTATAAAGCCACAGTTACCAAAACAGCATGGTACTGGCACAAAGATAGACATATAGATCAATGGAATCGAATTGAGAATTCGGAGATAGACCCTCAGATCTATGGCCGACTGATCTTTGATAAGGCCCCCAAAGTCACTGAACTGAGCCATAATGGTCTTTTCAACAAATGGGACTGGGAGAGTTGGATATCCATATCCAAAAGAATGAAAGAGGAACCCTACTTCACACCCTACACAAAAATTAACTCAAAGTGGATCAAAGATCTCAATATAAAAGAAAGTACCATAAAACTCCTAGAAGATAATGTAGGAAAACATCTTCAAGACCTTTTATTAGGCGGCCACTTCCTAGACTTTACACCCAAAGCACAAGCAACAAAAGGAAAAATAGATAAATGGGAACTCCTCAAGCTTAGAAGTTTCTGCACCTCAAAGGAATTTCTCAAAAAGGTAAAGAGGCAGCCAACTCAATGGGAAAAAATTTTTGGAAACCATGTATCTGACAAAAGACTGATATCTTGCATATATAAAGAAATCCTACAACTCAATGACAATAGTACAGACAGCCCAATTATAAAATGGGCAAAAGATATGAAAAGACAGTTCTCTGAAGAGGAAATACAATGGCCAAGAAACACATGAAAAAATGTTCAGCTTCACCAGCTATTAGAGAGATGCAAATTAAGACCACAATGAGATACCATCTAACACCGATTAGAGTGGCTGCCATTAAACAAGCAGGAAACTACAAATGCTGGAAGGGATGTGGAGAAATCGGAACTCTTATTCATTGTTGGTGGGACTGTATAATGGTTCAGCCACTCTGGAAGTCAGTCTGGCAGTTCCTTAGAAAACTAGATATAGAGTTACCATTTGATCCAGCGATTGCACTTCTCGGTATTTACCCGGAAGATCAGAAAGCAGTGACACGAACAGATACCTGCACGCCAATGTTCATAGCAGCATTTTTCACAATTGCCAAGAGATGGAAACAACCCAAATGTCCTTCAACAGATGAGTGGATAAAGAAAATGTGGCATATACACACGATGGAATACTACACGGCAGTAAGAAGGAACGATCTCGTGAAACATATGACAACATGGATGAACCTTGAAGACCTAATGCTGAGCGAAATAAGCCAGGCACAAAAAGAGAAATATTATATGCTACCACTAATGTGAACTTTGAAAAATGTAAAACAAATGGTTTATAATGTAGAATGTAGGGGAACTAGCAATAGAGAGCAATTAAGGAAGGGGGAACAATAATCCAAGAAGAACAGATATGCTATTTAACGTTCTGGGGATGCCCAGGAATGACTATGGTCTGTTAATTTCTGATGGGTGTAGTAGGAACAAGTTCACAGAAATGTTGCTATATTAGGTAACTTTCTTGGGGTAAAGTAGGAACAGGTTGGAAGTAAAGCAGTTATCTTAGGTTAGTTGTCTTTTTCTTACTCCGTTGTTATGGTCTCTTTGAAATGTTCTTTTATTGTATGTTTGTTTGTTTGTTTTGATTTTTTTTTTCACACAGTTGATTTAAAAGAGAAAAAAAAGTTAAAAAAAAAAGGAAAAAAATATGTAGTGCCCCCTTGAGGAGCCTGTGGAGAATGCAGGGGAATTCGCCTACTCCACCTCGATGGTTGCTAACATGACCACAGACATAGGGGACTGGTGGTTTGATGGGTTGAGCCCTCTACCATAGGTTTTACCCTTGGGAAGACGGTTACTGTAAAGGAGAGGCTAGGCCTCCCTATAATTGTGCCTAAGAGCCTCCTCCCGAATGCCTCTTTGTTGCTCAGGTGTGGCCCTCTCTCTCTAGCTAAGCCAACTTGAAAGGTTAAATCACTGCCATCCCCCCTACGTGGGATCAGACACCCAGGGGAGTGAATCTCCCTGGCAACGTGGAATATGACTCCCGGGGAGGAATGTAGACCTGGCATCGTGGGATGGAGAACATCTTGACCAAAAGGGGGATGTGAAACGAAATGAAATAAGCTTCAGTGGCAGAGAGATTCCAAAAGGAGCCGAGAGGTCACTCTGGGCGGCACTCTTAAGCACAATTTAGACAACCCTTTTTAGGTTCTAAAGAATTGGGGTAGCTGGTGGTGGATACCTGAAACTATCAAACTACAACCCAGAACCCATGAATCTCGAAGACAATTGTATAAAAATGTAGCTTATGAGGGGTGACAATGGGATTGGGAAAGCCATAAGGACCACACTCCCCTTTGTCTAGTTCATGGATGGATGAGTAGAAAAATAGGGGAAGGAAACAAACAAACAAACAGACAAAGGTACCCAGTGTTCTTTTTTACTTCAATTGCTCTTTTTCACTTTAATTATTATTATTGTTATTTTTGTGTGTGTGCTAATGAAGGTGTCAGGGATTGATTTAGGTGATGAATGTACAACTATGTAACGGTACTGTGAACAATCGAATGTACAATTTGTTTTGTATGACTGCGTGGTATGTGAATATATCTCAATAAAATGCAGATGGATGGATGGATGAATGAATAAATAAATAAATAAATAAATAAATAAATAAATAAATAAATAAATAAATAAATAAATAAATAAATAAATAAATAAATAAATTTAGGTCGGAGAACCTAGGTGGCTAGGAGAGAAAGGGCAAAAAAACCCCTCCGTGAAAAATACTAGACAAAAGCCAGAAAGTGACCCAGAACACCAGTTCCAGCGATGCACCAGCTGGCCTTACAAGGTCTGCTAAATCTACAGGGACCGTGCACTTGGTGAAACCGGGAGTCTGCATTCTGAAACGAGTGAGTAAGCTGCTGAATATCCGGCAGCCATGCTGCAGTGTGGGGAAACCGAGGGTTGGCGTTTGGAGGTGTAGTAGTTCTTTTAAAAAAAAAAAAAAAAAAGCCGCTGCAGATATGGCAGCGAGAGCCACACAGTGAAGCACGGCAGGAATGGGCTGTGTGAAGGCCTCAATTTCTGGCGTGGAAGATAGCCTTTTGCGCACCCGCTGCCAACTGTCTCCAAGCGTGGAAGGCAGAGGTGAGCCAAAAGGGGAAAAAAAACCATGCCCCTTGCAGCCATCTTCCTGGCTGGCTGGGAAAGCTCCTGCCCGGCCCCGGGGCCACAGCCCAGAGCCATGCCAAGAAACCCAGTGTGACGGGGGTGTTTACAGCAGCACGTGCACACGCCACAATGTCAGGCGTGGACAACAGCCTTTTGAGCACCAACAGCTCATTGTCCCTGAACTGGGAGGGCGGAGCTGTGTGAAAAGGGGGAAATTGGCACGCCCCATACAGCCATCCTTACAGCAGGCTGGAAACGCACCTACACGGCCTGGCGGCCCAGAACTTCCATTGAGGGATGCCGTGCACTTGTGACGTAGCACAACCTTCCCTCAGCAGAGGCCCTAGAAGGGCACGGCTTGGAAGAGGGACCCACTCTGCAATCCCAGGGACCATATGCCAATACCAAAGACAGAAAGAGCGACAGAGACAGTCTGTGGTGAGACTGAAATGAAGGTTTAGACTCTTGCAACTGCCTTAAATCTCCAGGAATACCTGGGAGGTTTGATTATTAAAGGTGCCCTCCCTCCCTAACCACTCAGACACACGCCCCACATTCAGGGCGGACAGCACCAACAACACACCCAAACCTGGTGCACCAGTCGGACCCTACAAGAATCAGACCCCCAAACACCACAAAGACAAAGTTGGGAGAACTAACTTGAGGGGAATACGTGACTCACGGACACCATCTGCTGGTTAGTTAGACAAAGTGTACGCCACCAAGCTGTAGATCTGACAAATTAGAGATTCATCCTTGAATAATCCTACATATCCTACAAGAACCCTATCAAGTAAAGCAAATGCCAAGAGGCCAAAAACAACAGAAAATTTTAAAGCATATGATAAAACCAGACAATATGGATAACCCAAACCCAAACACCCAAATCAAAAGATCAGAGGAGACACAGCAGTTGGAGCAATTAATCAAAGAACTAAAGACAAACAACGAGAGCATGGCAAGGGATATAAAGGACATGAAGAAGACCCTAGAAGAGCATAAAGAGATTGCAAGAGTAAATAAAAAAATAGATGATCTTATGGAAATAAAAGAAACTGTTGACCAAATTAAAAAGATTCTGGATCCTCATAGTACAAGACTAGTGGAAGCTGAACAACGGATCAGTGACCTCAAGGACCACAGAACAGAAAATTAAAGAACAAATGAAAGAATGGGGGGAAAAAATAGAAAAAATCAAAATGGACCTCAGGGATATGATAGATAAAATAAAACGTCCAAATATAAGACTCATTGGTGTCCCAGAAGGGGAAGAGAAGGGTAAAGGTCTAGAAAGTGTATTCAAAGAAATTGTTGGGGAAACTTCCCAAACCTTCTACACAATTTAAATACACAAAGCATAAATGCCCAGCAAACTCCAAATAGAATAAATCCAAATAAACCCACTCTGAGACATATTCTCATCAGACTGTCAAATACTGAAGAGAAGGAGCAAGTTCTGAAGGCAGCAAGAGAAAAGCAATTCACCACATACAAACGAAACAACATAAGACTAAGTAGTGACTACTCAGCGGCCACCATGGAGGCGACAAGGCAGTGGCATGACATATTTAAAATTCTGAGAGAGAAGAACTTCCAACCAAGAATACTTTATCCAGCAAAGCTCTCCTTCAAATTTGAGGGAGAGCTTAAATTTTTCACAAACAAATGCTGAGAGATTTTGCTAATAAATTACTGCCCTACTTCACATACTAAAGGGAGCCCTACAAACAGAGAAACAAAGAAAGGAGAAAGAGATAGGGAGAAAGGTTCAGTACTAAAGAGATTCAGTACTGGTTCAATAAAAAGGACATTAAGAGAGAGGGGGGGGGAAAATACATCTGACAAACATAAACCAAAGGATAGGATGGCTGATTCAAGAAATGCCTTCACAGTAATAACACTGAGTGTAAATGGATTAAACTCCCCAATTAAAAGATACAGATTGGCAGAACAGGTCAAAAAATGTGAACCATTAATATGTTGCATACAAGAGACTCATCTTAGACACAAGGACCCAAAGAAATTGAAAGTGAAAGGATGGAAAAAATATTTCTTGCAAGCTACAGCCAAAAGAAAGCAGGTGTAGCAATATTAATCTCAGATAAAATAGACTTTAAATGCAAGGACGTTAGGAGTGACAAAGAAGGCCACTAATACTAATAAAAGGGGCAATACAACAAGAAGAAATAACAATCATAAATGTTTATTCACCCAATCATGGTTCCACAAAATACATGAGACAAACACTGGCAAAACTAAAGGATGCAATGGATGTTTCCACAATAATTGTGGGAGACTTCAACACATCACTCTCTCCTATAGATAGATCAACCAGACAGAAAACCAGTAAGAAAACTGAAAATCTAAACAAGCTGATAAATGAATTTGATTTAACAGACATATATAGAACATCACATCCCAAATCACCAGGATACACGTTCTTCTCTAGTGATCATGGAACTTTCTCCAGAATAGACCATATGCTGGGACATAAAACAAGCCTCAATAAATTTAAAAAATTGAAATTATTCAAAGCACATTCTCTGACCACAATGGAAGACAATTAGAAGTCTGTAACCATCAGAGACTTAGAAAATTCACACACACCTGGAGGTTAAACAACACACTCCTAAAATAAATGGTTTATAATGTAGAATGTAGGGGAACTAGCGATAGAGACCAATTAATGAAGGGGGAACGATAACCCAGTAAGAACAGATAAGCTATTGTGGGTAAATTTAACGTTCTCGGAATGCCCAGGAATAACTATGGTTTGTTAATTTCTGTGGGTATGGTAGGAACAAGTTCACAGAAATGTTGCTATATTAGGTTATTTTCTTGGGGTAGAGGAGGAATATATTAGGTTATTTTCTTGGGGTAGAGGAGGAACATGGGGTAGAGAGTAGTTATGTTAGGTTAGTTGTCTTTTTCTTACTCCCTTGTTATGGTTTGTTTGAAATGTTTTTCTATTGTATACCTTTTTTAAAAAAAATTCTTTATATAGTTAATTTTAAAAAAAAGTTAATTAAGAGTTAATGACAATCAGTGCAATATATGATACTGGAGTGGATCTAAGCATGGAGGGGAAAAGCTTAAAGGGGGCATAAGGGAAAAATTGGAACATAGTTTAAGCTTTATATCCATATTAATTTTCTTGAATTAACTGCAGTTGAGTTAATGACATAAGTGAATATCCTTGTTTGTAGGAAATGTACATGGAAGTGTTATGAGTTCAAGGAGTATGATATATGCAACCTGCTCTCAAATGTTCAGATGATAAATGGGTAGATAGATAATTGATAGAAAGATAACAGATACAGCTGAAAGAAAGAGAGGGGGGAGGGGGGGAAGGAAGGAAGGAAAAAGGAAGGAAGGCAGGAAGGAAGGAAAGAAGGAAGGAGAAAGGTACTGCAAAGTAACAAAATGTAAAATTGGTAGATATGGATATCTGGGGGTGGGGGGGTGTTGGAGTTCTCTGTATGGGGTTTGTATTGTATTTGCAACTGTCGTATATGTTTGAAATTATTTCAAAATAAAAATTAAAAATAAATAAATAAATTTATATAATTAAAATGACAGGTCTGTCTTGGTATAAAGCTTGGTATTCTCCAGAGATTTATGAGTTATGTATTTCTGTGTACCTAAGCCAAATTCTATACTTCTTTAAATACGAAGTTGTTGATTCCCAAGAGATTGAAAAACTAAACTTCCATCAACTGAAGATACAACTATTTTTGGACATATGTATCCAAAGATATCACCACTAATAACATGGATTTATGTTTCACTCCCAAACTTTTTACATACCAAAATCTTTGAATTTAAATCTAAAATTCCATCCCCAGATCTTCCTGAAGAGGTGATGTTTAGACTGGGACTTGAATAACAAGAATTCAGCAGTTATGAAACATCAAAAAAAAAGAAGCATTCCAGGTAAAAGGAATACCTAGAGCAAAACCCTTACGACAATATGCATGGCATGTTAGAATAATACGCTGGCCAATGTGACTGTAGCATACTAGGGAAGGAAACGTCCACTAGAGGCCACAGTTAATATCCTGGAGCTTAAATGCAATGAGAAGCCATTAAAAGGTTTTAAGAGTGGCAGATCCAGTAAAAGATCTCTCTGGATACTGTGTGGAGAATGGACTGCAAGAAATCAAGAATGGAAACAGGTATGAGCTACTGCTGTGAGAGATGGCAGTGCTTGGATGGAGACAACACTAGTGGAGATGGAGATGGATGAGTCTGATGATCTAGGGCTGAGGGAAAGGGAGGAATTAAGGATAACTACTTGGATTGAGTAAATAAGTAGATGGTAATGCCACTTACTGAAATGGTAAAACTAAAAGTAGAACAATTTCAGGAAGTAAATAAAAAATATACATTATGCTTTCTATAGTATATTACATTTAGATAAAACTGTGCAAAAAGAATTCAATATTTTAAAATTTTCTCCATAATGGTGCAAAAATATACATTATGCATAATGTTTAACAATTGCTACTGCCCAATATTAGCCAAATATTCAAATATCCCTGATATAGATTCCATTTACAAGATCAATCATGCAACTAGGTGATGGTTTAACAACACAGGAATGGTTTTATCTTCCCTGAACTCTGATTACATTTCATTATAGATCTCTTGTTCCATCTAATAATAATGAAGATTCCTTTAGGATAAGGGCTATGTCAGACTTTTATGTCTTACCTCCAGACTTCTATCACAGTTTTGCAGTTTTCCATTTTAATGTCCATTTATTAACTAATACTGAACATTAGATGAAATATTTACTCTCTAAAATATGGCTCATGTTTAAAAACTTTCTGCTTGGGTATTAAATCTCAGTTTTCTATTGTGATAATTTATAGGTATTTCAAGAAGCTAGTAAGTGAAAGGCATTCATTCATAACTATAAAAAATTTATTTCAAAAAAAGTTACTTACAAATTCAAATGATCTCAAATTTTAACAGGGCCCTTTTACCCAAAAGAGCTTATTTTTCAATTGAAATTTCACATTATTGAACTTTGTGCTTAGACAAATTTAAAAATGGGCCCAAGATAGCTTTTCCTTTCTTATTTCACCTAAAGTCATCTAAAAATTTGAATTGTCATTTGTGGCATCCTGGGCTAGGTGTATTTCAGGGTATTCTAAATATCTATAGCAGGCAGCTAAAATTCTTTTTGTAATAATGATTTCCTTAAAAATATTGTTTTGACACTAATTTTTGGACCTTGTCCTCTTGGTGAGACAGAAAACATCAGAGTAAAAGTATACTTGGGGAAATCACAGAACTGTGGGCTACATTTGAGATAAGCTAATGAAACTCTGATTTGCCAACAACATTTACAGGAGTTAATTTTTGCACTTAAAATAATTCTAAACTCAAGTCAGGAATGCAATTTAAATTCAGAGGTGTGGAAAACAAGATGAAGAACAAGGCCAACATAGTCAAGGTCAAGGGTTTGACCCCTGGGTTGGCCAATACCTCTATATACCCATATTGACTGCACAAGACAGTCCTGCAAATTGAGAAAAAGAATTAACATGGAGATCTAAAGATAAGCATATCTTAATTAAATGTTGGCAAACAAACAAACAAACAAAAACATTAAAAACAAAATAATCTCCTTGCCTTATACTAAGCTAGAGTATGCACCAAAGGCCTAGTAAGTATTATATGCTAATTTACAAAAAGAAAAGGATTTATTGTGATTTGCATTTACAAGTTCATAAGGCAGCCCAAACAAATCATGCAGTCACTATCAAATATTGTGTTTAAAAGCACAGGAAAAGTTTCAGAAAAATAACTGGAAAGAGAATATTCTTACAAAAAGTTTTAACAACCATGAATGTAACATTTTCATTACAATTTTGTTTTCTTTTCCAAATCTAGCATGTTTTGTAACAGCATTAAAACAATGTGATAAACTAGGCCAAAACAACACCTTCCTGAATGAGTGCTTCAAGAGACTTAGCCAACAGTTTATTCAAATATGAAACCAACCTCACCTTGTTGTACAATGGTACTTAAAAAAAAAAAAAAAGAAAAGGAAAAAGCAGAGTAGAGTGTTTAGAAACTGAAATCTCACTGAACGCTACAGTGCTTATTTCAAATCTAATCAACGGTTCTGAAAGCCAAATTACCCACCTTTAGTACTGCTCAGTTAACAGGGAGAATGTAGTAATTTAGATTACCTCCCACATTTTAAAACAGGTAGTAAGAGGCAACATTCTATTACAGAAGAGAAAAAAGAAACAGACAATGGGTGGATCTAATAATGGGAAAGGATAACAAAGACCTAAGATTCTAGCATCTGGCACTAAATGAACTTTTTTGTAAACTGAATGGCGGTTTCCAAAACTGCTCCAAGCATCATTCCTTTGCCAAGGCAGTAAACAGCTTTTATCAGCAATAATGATGGCATAATCCCAGCTAAAAAGGAAAGTAACATATGGCAGCAGCCCTCCAAATACCATCCCGACCAAGTAGGGGGCATTTTTATTACAGCGTCCACTTGCCGAAAATCTGCCAGGCATCTTCCCCTTTTTTATTTCTTCTCTTTTTATTTATTTATTTGTTTTTAAACAGGTTATCATCTCCCCTGAACTGAATATCACATTTGGGAATTTTAAACTAATGATTCCTGTTTTTCTTAAACCCTTCAAAGACTTACACAAAGGGATGGCCACATCTAATGGTGGCTAAAAAAATATATAATGGGCTGCCTATTCTGAAAATATATTTTTAAGAAAGCAACAAAATTTTTTTGAAATCTCTAAACTTAGAAACATACACTTTTAATCTAGGAGCTTATATCAGCACCTAGGATAACAACTTACACACAGTGAGCACCCAAGAAATAACTGATTTCATAACAGAGTAAGAGTACTTAAGAAATTTAGGTAAAAATAATATAAATACCAAATATTTCTTGGTTTACAGAGATAAATAAGGAACTACAATAAACTGCAAAGAAACATTCTATAAATGATCTTAATATTGATACCAGTTAAAAAGTCAGATTTCATAATAGCTCTGATCAAAACAATCACAGTGTAGTATTTGTTAGGCCAACATACTGTTAACCAATAAAAGTATAAAAGAAGATGCTTCTATAAAATATCTTCTAATGGCTTGCGGGGTAGACTAATATAAATCACGAATCCCACCTTGGTTTTCAATGAGGGACCTACTATTTTCATTGACAATTCTATGGCTATCTTTTATAACCCAAGCTTTTAATCTTTCTTACTACTTTGCAAATGTAATCTGAGAATGCAAAGATGATATTTTAATTCATATTTTAAATGCTATAATGAACATTTGGAAAATTAGTTTCCTAATTAACATAGCAATTACTGTGTCCTACACATTTAACATCTTATTGTACTGGTAGGCAAGTGCAAACCTTTGTTTACTTAAGGCAAATTTATTGGCTGATAGAGGAATCAATGAAAAAGGAATGTTAATATTTTTGACATCTCTACCTATAAATATTTTTTTCAAGCTGAAAAATGTACGTAATAGCTCCACTCACTGATGTGCACTCCAGTTTACCACAGTGTCTATATTTCTGTTGTCAGTTTTACAGTATCTCCCTTCATTAAACCCATCAAGTTTTCCTTTTGATCATGCAACCAAGGCCAGAAGACAGATATCTTCCTGGAACAGAGCAGTCTGCCAAGTCTTTCATAAGACCAGTGTAACCTCCCTATTGATTTTTTCAACACTGCAGCCATTCATTGTTTGTGACATTTGGCTGTCGGCTCTTTAACACCCTTCAACCAAATCAATTTCATATTTTTGTCGATGCTCTCCAAGAGGATAAGTAAAAACAGGAAGAGACTTAGCATGATTTAAAACGTTGATTTTCTCAGTTTTATCTTTAGTTTTTATAAAGCTTATCAACTTAATTCATGTGCTTATTTATACTTCTGTGAAAAACAAAAGTTTTGTAAATTATAATTTCTTAGTACACTACTGAACTTCTTACTGAACTTACAAGATATCTAATATTCTTAATGTAAATTCTTATACTAATAACATACTATCTGACCTAAAGATGACTACATGAAAACATTAACATTTTCTGTGGTTTGGATATTTAAATAATTGGTAAAAAAATATATAAAAAGAAATGCACACATCTTACCATCATCATCACTATGGTTTCTAAAGACAAACTATCTCCAAAAAAAAACTAACATAATTCAGCATTTTGCTCAATCTAAATCTGAACTTCCAGTTTGTCTAGATATTAAATGCTATGGACTGTCAATGTAGTTCTAGCCATAGATATAGATATAGATATATAGATATTAAATGCTATGGACTGCCATATATATATATAATTTAGAACAACATGTGAAAACCACACATATGTCCCAAACCATGCAAACATCCCATCATTCAAAACATTCTGCAGACTCTCAAGGAAATAGATGGAGAAAGAACAAAATGCAAAGGAACCAAGCATTTTCACTTTATTTTGTTAGTAAGCTTTTAGCTACATTTTCTTCTATATTAATTTCTCCTTTAGTATTAATTATGAAAGGAAATAGACTTAGATCTTGAAATCACAGTTAGTGATTCATCTAAATATATATTTAAGGACTTGAAAAGAAATGGGTTGCTGACTTGAAAAGCCTGATGTTTCCTTTGGAACCATTATACATTATCACAGAGTGCATATAATATGTAATTCTTCAAAACATACTAATAACCTAATATACCTATAGTCTTCTGACATATTAATAGAGGTTCCAAAAATACCCAAATATGGTTATGCTGCAGAGTAATAAATAAAAAGGAAGAAGTTTCAACAGCAATTTTAGATGTAAGTGTTCACATATCTAAACTATTAAAAGCACAAATTAATCTAATAAGTCAAACAGGCTTCTTTGAAGCCTTTAGGAAGTATGATATATATACACATTTAGGGTGTTGCCAAATGTATATAACAGTATTTCATCAAATCTAAGCACCACCTCAATTGTAAGATGCACCAAGATTTTATGTGCTACTATAAAGAAAAAATTCTACCAATTAAACTAAGACATGACATCTGATTATAACAAAGATATTCTGATTTTAGAAATGTTCAAATGCAGGGGAGAAATGAACCTCTTAGAATCAATGAAACGTGATGATAAATTAAAGTAACATCTATTGGTTCTTTCTGTGTGCCATTTTAAAATATGCATGTTAAATATTATGACATAGCACTTCAAGTTGCTTTGGAATATTAACATGACCTGCATAAGCAACTGACTCGCACTTTATCCTTTGACCTTATGGATATAATATGAAATAAAGTATACCATAAAGAATGAAGTACAGAGAAGGAAACCATATCATAGCTGCCATATTTGCAAATAAATTAGTCTAAAAATTCAATTAAACAACTAAAAGTCTACAGAACACTCTACTCAGCAATGCCTGTATTAGAAACACTTTGGAATGAGAAGAATCCTTCTCATTGCACTCCTTAGCTATATGATCCTGGACAATGCTTAACATCTGTGAGCCTCAGTTTTCTCACTGATGGAAATGGCAATGCTACCTGTCTCTAAGACTACTGTGAGAATTAAATGAGATAAGGAATGTCAAAGCTCTTAATAGAGTACTTGGCTCATAGTAAATGTTCAATAAACGTTCCTTTGCTTTCTTCTCAACAACCAAGCTATTATATAACCAACATTAAAACTCTATAAAAGCTAATGGATCCTAATTTCCACTACTTGACTTCAGATCAATCTTATATACACTTTTAGTGCCTTAGGAAAAATTATACATTATCACAGAATGCATATAGTAGAAAATCACGGATGATTAGATCCACAAGAACATAAGCTCCATAAAGGCAGGCACTTGTGTGTGTTTTCTTCAACTGCAGAATCTCTGGCATCTAGAACAATGCCTGGAACGTATTAGGCACTCAGTTAATGTTTCAAACCAACTAGGATTTCAAAGAATTTTTAAGTTCCCATCCCACAGTAAATTTTGACTTGATTGCAGTCTTTACAATGTAGTAAAAGACTTATTTTTCTTCTACCTCTTCTATCCTAAAAATTACAGACCATAACAATAGGCAACCTTTATAGCAGCATTCTAAGTAATTCAACAGCTATTCATTGAGTATTTATCATCAGAATAGCACAGTGCTAGTTAATGAGGAGAAAAAATTAGTATGACACAATTATTGTTTCCATGGGAAGACAAAATAAGCATATGCATGAAATTAGATATGATTACCTAGATGTTATCACATTTCAAAATAAACCATACAGGCAACAATTTTTCCTCTGAAGAATTAAAAATTATAATAATTTAAAACGAGATAAAAAACAAAATATGGAAGAAGATTTAGAATCAAGAGACTATACAATGAGGTAATTGTAGATATGTGATGTGCTAATCCAGAGGGACTGATCACTATTCATAGAACAAGAAGGAGCATCGGAAACATTCTACCCTTTGTAAAGTCCACAGATTCCAAACTAGATATAATTAGTCGTCCAAAACAGAGATGTAAATATTTCGCCGGAAGTAAACTAAGTAGGTTAAAAGAGCAACATTATACCGGACACAAGCTAACAACAAATTAGACCTAGCAATGTCTCTATGTCAGCTTACTCTAGAACCTATTCAGTTCCACTTGGATTTACCAACACTGCTCTGTGCCAAGCCCTGTGCAAAGCATCTGAGTGTACAAAGATAATAAGAAACACAACTATCACCCTTAATTTAGCACTTAATTTAGATTATAATGATTTATTTATGCCTCTGCAATTACAGCCATTCCATAGGTTAAATTCATGGGTTCAAAGACTGAACAAGATAGTCTATCAGAGTAGATGCTATCCTCAGACCATGTTTTGCTCATTTAAAGAAAAAGGCAAAAAAAAAAAAAAAATTTATAAAATGAATAATGATCTTTGTGAAAAAGTTGAAAAATACAGGAAAGAATAAAGAAGAGATTCCACTACAGAATGGTAGCCATAATATAATATAGATATTTTAATCTTTTTTCTTTCAGTACTTTTCTCCTGTATGAAAGTACTGGGGGAAAACATAGGAGCATGTTATACCACTATTTTATAAACTGCTTTCTAAATCTAATATATTGAACATTTTCCATATTCGCTTTTCTTCGAAAACATAATTTAAAATTACTATATGGTATTTTATCACATGGCTATAGCATAATTTAACCAAATCACCTAGTATTGGACATTTAGGCTGTTTCCACTTTTACCCTATGAGGAATAATGCTGCAAGCTAGATGACTAAGTAGCCAATTAGAAGATAACAGAGAAGTTTCTCCTTATTGATGTTTCCAGCTAAAAAATGGAAAAGGAATAATAGAATTAGAATACCACCATTTTATAACCCTAAATAAACTAACAGATCTAGACACTGAGCATCAATAGCTGCTGACATTACAAAAAAGAGAGAACAGCAGATATCATGTGCCACCTGATACAAGAACATAATACAACCTATGAAGCAGTCCTGCCAGAGAAAAAAAAATAAACCTAAATCAGATAAAGCCTATAGATCTAATTGTCGACTTACAGGAAATACAAAGAACAGAAGAACATGGTAAACCATACCATGGGGATGCAATCAGCAAAATCCCGGCTGGAAATTATAGGAGAAACAACCCAGTTTCTTCAAGAAAAAAAGTACACGCGGGGGTGGGAATGGAAAAGAAATTTTAAATTAATGAGACTAAAAGCTATATCCACCAATTACAATGGGTAGAGTTTATTTGTATCCTGACTGAAATAAAACTGTTTGGATATATGATATTAAGGAAGTACTATTAATTTTTTTGGTGTAATAATGGTATGGTGACTTTTTTTTTTTTTTTAAAAAGAGTCCTTATTTCTTAGACATACATACTGAAATATTTACAGCTAAAATATGTCTTGACTTTACTTCAAAAAATACAGGAGGGAGCAAGTTGAAGATGAGAATGGGCCAGGATTGGCCACGACTTGATCATGTTTGGTATTGGATGATGGAGGTTCATTCTAGTATTCTGTATTCTGCTATATGGCTCAAAATTCATTCTAATAAAAATGTGGGAGAGAGAAAGAGAATGTTCCTACAGTGATCATCCTTATATGTATATCTTCATATATGTCTCTGATTATTTCTTCAGTATTGTTTCCTAAAAGTAAAATATTCAAAAATGAATCTGTTTAAGGCTTTTGAAATATATCATTAAAATGATGACATTTTTTACCAGTTTACATTTATATAAGCATTGAATATAATAATGCACATTTCCTTATACCTTCACCAACATGTCTTATGTGAAAAATCTTAACTTTTAACAAGCATATTTTAGTAATGTCTGAAATTATCTAGTTTTAATATAAACCTGAGCAATAATATTTATCCTACACTCCACAATTCTTTGGCACTAATGACTATTATAACTGTGTTTCTCTGCCATATAATCATTTCTAGATGAAGGGAAAAGAAAGAAAATTAAAGAAATTATGACCAAACAATTCATCATTTTTGTTTGGATCCCCCTTGCTCAAATGACATCTTCAACTCACATAAATCCTCTTGAAATTTAAGCAAAATATACTAATATTTATTTTATCTTTACAAACTTTACAGAATATATTTGGAAAAAATAATCCCATGAATTAGTTTCATTTTACAATCAAGGTATATTGCATGAATGCAATAATACAACGAAATAGCATTCATTACATTTAGTATTTTTTTTAGAATTAGTCAAACAGACCATATAGAATATCTGAATCTATGAAAACTTATTTCAACACTTTTAAGATAAATTACATTATTTGTGGTCCTAGTATTCACTCAGGTTTTCTTAAGTAGTATATTGTCTCAGGATACTGTAACCTAAAAATAGCCAGACTTAACAGTGGGAAAGCTTCAAATGTTATATACTCACATTTTTAAATCAGTGCAGACACCTGAGACAAAAACTGTCCCCAAAGCTGCCTACAACAGCTACATGCTGGTCACTCTTTCTTGTCAAGGCTGATTTATTGCCTCCTTGCTGTTCAATTTCACATTTTGTCCTCATCATATCCCTGGCTCATGATCATTCTTTGCTGACCCTTGTAGGGCAGGCAGGGAATATTGATAAAACAATTATCTGTTAGCCGTTCATTTGATTTTCCATTTCAATTACGGATAGCACGAGGCAAAAGGAAAAAGATTGCATCATTGATTTTTCTACCTTACAACAGTACAGAGTTGCTTTGATGGTTATAAAATGAATGCAACTCAACCATGCTTTTAAAGGTCATATTTTTTGTTTTACTGTATTTTTTCAAAGCTTAACTTATACAACTATACACATCTTGTAAGAAAAAACTATCCTTAAAAAACAAGTTAAATTTTTCCCCATGTGAAAAAAAAAATAAGTAAAAAGGGTTCAGACAATTCTAAATCATTTTACAGTTATATGCACATTAAACAGTAAATGACTTTCTGGAAAAGAATACTGGTTAGAGAATTCCCAAGATTTTCTGAAAAATTTAGGTACAGAGACATGGCACGTAACCCCTTCAAAAGGATTGAAATAAAACTCATCACATCCTGTTTCCTGACTAAAGTAGTTACATATCAATAGTAGTCTATTCAATTCCTATAATATATAAGGAATAGGGGTTTTTCAAAGCATATTATACTACTAACCATAACTATGTTTAAACTTCACCTATCTGAAAGGCTGATAATATGCTATTGCTAGCCAGTGATCCAGAACGGTCACAGTCAGAGAGAAATGGTGCTGAACCTACTAAACTTTATTACGGTTCAGCGAATGGTACAGCTCCAGGGGATGTTCACATGGCCGACCTTAAGAAAAGTTCAGGCTTTGATCAAGGTTTAGTGTTCCTGGAGCAGCAATGGTACAGGAAAGGGTTTCCATTTTCTGTGTCGTAAGGTGCCGGTGTTGATCTTCTTAAAACCCCAGAGTTTTCTTCCAAGACTGGATTACGCTCAGCAATTAAGGTAATGAACTAGCTGAGGTAACAAAGCATAATGATCTCTTTTGTCCTTTGAATTCTTATGAACTCTACTCATTCACAATAGTCTGGCATGCCAAGCTTTTTCAAATCCTGTACTGCTTAAAACTATGTAAAAATGATTACTTCCATTATGCCTTCATGGTTTGACATTTTTAATTTAAACACCTGTAATATTTAAGCATACTTTTCAGTACCAAAATACCCACTCAAAGAATGCTAGCTTACATTCTGGTAATATTTTGACATTCTATATAGTATATTTTAATGCCTGAAAAGATAATGCAATGAATCCATTATAAATGTATCAAAATAAGTATACCTAGGAGTTTTTCTTGATTTTTTTTGTTTTTAAACACTAAGACTTTTCTTTAAAGCTGGCATTCTGGTAGATAAAGCAGTCATTTATAGAGCTTGTTGCCAGTGTTAAGACTTTTCATGTTCAATGTGACCTAAATTATGAAGGTCAAAAAGAAAAAACACAATAAAAATCTAAATTACAACAGAAGGCCTCTTTAAAAACAGACTCTTTATATTATATTCAATGTCTTCTTTTCATAGCTGAAAATCTCTTTTAGAAAAAGATTTTTATGTGGAAATTGCATTTTGTAGGATTTACCATCACTTTTATTTTATAAATTTTTTTAAAATATCTGGGCACTATTTTTTACATTTTCTCAAATCTTTGCATGTTATAAACCTTCACTACTGCAGAATTTGCTGCTCTCTGATCTTTCATCTTAACACATTTCCAGCCCCAAATTTCACTTCAATCTCACCTCATCTCTCCATACTACATTAACCCCTGGCAATTGCCTTCCAAATGACCCCATTAAGCTGTAATTGCCTCAGCAGGCCTGCACTTTCGCTTGTAATTCTGTACCTCTCATCTCCCAGACGTTCTCTCAGCATCATTTCATGTTCTGGCTCCCTTCACTGAGCTCAGCTTATGACCTCGCTGCACCATGGCCGAAATGACTACTAAAAGCATAACAGAGACGGAATTCCATTACTTATTTTTAAAAGTTCTCTGGTGCCCTAATGTAATATTCTTTCGGGACTGTTGTCAAGGATACCAAGCACCGGCCATTAAAACCTTTTGTTTTCCAAGGCATTCCGTCTTTTATTAATAAATAAAGATAAAGATAATGTGCACCCAGCCGGTAGAAAGTCAGGGTATGTTTGCAATTTTCTCTCTTTATTCCAGCCTGATTCTGCCCATAAGGTTTGGGAAATACAGATAATAGAAAAGGCCTTTTTAAAATTCTCCATGTGCCCCATATGATCATACTAGCCCCAAAATAATATAGGTAAGGATCAATTAACATATACATCCACAGGCTTAAGAACAACTCCTTTTTAAGTCTTATGTAAATTACACAACTAAGTAATCACATGAAGACATTTACAATATTAGTTTAGAAACAAAATTTGCAATCACTCCATATTAGAAGGTCAGTCTCTTATGGGTAAATGAAATTCCCATTGACAGTCCCCGAATAGTAGAACCATATAACAAGGAAAAGTCTTATTAAATTCCCCAACTAGGTTTGGAAATGTTTTAGGGAGGCCTATATTCAGTAAAGAGAAAAAAAAAAAAAAATCTTAATATTTTTAGGATCAGGGAACCATATAGTCAGTCAAACAAACTAAAAAGTGAAAAGGTGAATTTCTTTATCATGAAAGCCAAAGATATCCTCAGTAAAACTCAGTACAAACCTAGACTTGACATCAAAATGGAAGATCTGTGTTGTATACACAAGAAATAATCTTTTTCACCCATAAACTGAAGAGGAAGATTTGGATCATATTTGGAACAATTCTAAATGCAAAAATGGCAAGTTCCAATATAAAACAAACAAAATCAGCAATAAAAGACCTTCAAGAAAACAATGCAATCAAAAAGTCCACAAAATTGGGAATGGATGGGGCTTGACAAACAAGATTTCAAAAGGCAGTAACATGCGAAAGAAAGAACTCTGGCAAGTAATCCCCTATAATCTTGGATCAATATTGACCTGTTTTACCCTAAATTTCAACTGCTCTGGCCTAAACTGCCTTGTACATCTCTTTTTAGTCCTCTCCCACCAAAGAACACCATTAAGCTGTCTAATATCCTCTGCTAAAGTGCTTCAGAAGAAACATTTTTTTAACTGAAGCGGCTATTTTCCAGACTAGACTACATTAAATGCAAAATGAAAACATTGGGAATGTAAATTTCTCCTTACCGGAAGACTGAGAAAAATTGAATATAAAGGGGTGAATTCTTTTATGCATGTAATAGTTCAGAAAACTGATATGATGGCAACATGAATGTGTTTTACAATAAAACTGAGTGTCACAATCAAAATGGATTCACTGTCTCTGCAGGCTAGAGCATGGCCACTGTTGCCTAGATTGAGGAAAGTTGTCAACTGAACTGATGTTCAACTTCAATAAGATGGCCTGAAAAAGAGAAGCCAGCATAAGCGGAACTCACTGAAGCAACTTTTTGTTTTAAAAAACAGCTTATATCTCTAATCTTATCTTAAGGAGGTCAGTCTCTGTATCTCTTTAAGTCAGAAGATAAAGTGACACAATCAAAAAATAAAAATATAATGAAAGTTTTTAAAATTAGAGATTGAGATATAAGAAAATACATGCTTTCTGAATTATGAATCACTCATAAAATCATCTCGGATAGGGTACAGTCTTATACTTAAAATTTTCATCCAGATTTTTGCTAATAGTGCAACAAAAACATCACTGAAAAGCAAAGCACTACAATCAGACTATTTTTTTTACCTTTCAACTGTTCCACACTAAACCATTACTGCAGATTAGTATAACATGCCTCTGAAATTAACTATAACATATAGAACAGTTAAGAGATTAACTTAATTTCCCTTCATTCTGTAAAGAAATGCACTGCCCATCAAACAGCATTCTGAACAAAGGCTGGGTGTATGTACTGCAGGCACTTACAAACTCAAGACCAAGCAAGTAATACAGTAAGAGCTATACTCTAGAGACTTTACTCTTTTCCTGTCTTCTCTGTCACTGAACAAACTGAGGTAAGATAACACTCTGGGGATGAAACAGCAAAGAGGCGGCAAAACCGAATGGTTATAAATGTTCTGCTGCAACAGTTAGATACATAAAAATCCAGCCATGCATTTCTCTGACGCCTACCATTATCACCGGTTCAGGGCAAAAAACACAGTACCTACATGGTGCTAGATAACACAAATAGAAAAATAATCTACAGCACTTCTCCTACCCCTACAAAACCAAGCATTAACCATGTTTGATTTAAAAATCACTGCCAGACAACACAGGATATGATTCCTGGGGATGAATCTGGACCCAGCATTGTGGGATTGAGGACATCTTCTTGACCAAAAGGGGGATGCGAAATGAAACGAAACAAAGCTTCAGTGGCTGTGAGATTTCAAAAAGAGTCAAACGGTCACTCTGGTGGACATTCTTACGCACTTTATAGAGAACACTTTTTCGGTTTTAATATATTGGAATAGCTAGAAGTAAATACTTGAAACTACCAAACTCCAACTCAGTAGCCTTGACTCTTGAAGATGACTGTAAAACAATGTAGCTTATAAGGGGTGCTTGTGAAAACCTTACGGATCACACTCCCTTTATCCAGTGTATAATGGATGAGTAGAAAAATGGGGACAAAACCTAAATGAAAAATAGGGTGGGATGGGGGGGTGCTTTAGGTGTTCTTTTTTATTTTTATTTTTTATTCTTATTCTGATTCTGGTGTAAGAAAAATGTTCAAATATAGATTGGGGTGATGATGATACTGTGAACAGTTGACTTTACACCATGGATGACTGCATGGTATGTGAATATATCTCAACAAAACTGAATTAAAAAAAAAACGCTCACCAGGGTCCGGTGTACATCTGATCCTGTGGGCTGCAGAAGAATCCCCATACGGCTATTCAGACTGCTGGGGCCCCAATTCCTCCTAACTATGCCCGCCCATGTGGGGTGCCCTTTAATTTTCTGATCCCAGAGAGGAGACACTGTATTTGAGGACTTCACTTAGCAGCCTGGTGCTCATTGTTACGTGGGCAGGTGGCTTTGTGCTTGTGCATGCACCTCCCAAGAAACCACCTGAAATCTAGGCTGCTTTTAGAATCTAGTCTGAGTATATCATCACCCCAGGTTCTAGCTGAAATGAGGTTTCTTTCCCATTTCTTGGCACTGGGAATTCCTGTTGCATACTGGACACCTCTTGGGACAGGAATTCCTATTTGGATTGATGGAAAAGATTCAGTAACTGTTGGTGTTGATTGTAGCAATTTCTACATATAATGTTCAGCAGACAAACATATATTTGAATATGAGTAAATGGGACATGAAATAGTGAATATGGAACTTGAAGGAAAGAAAGGCAAATAAGGAATATAGCAGTGTGTAGCAATGCGCATGACCCATAAGAAAATATATGGCCTGAATTAACAGTAAATTTGTAATATTATAAATGTAATTTTAATCAGAAGCATTGAAGATACCACATAAATTCAAGCTAGGAACATGAGGCTGAGGAAGGGTAATTACTTTAGGTTATCTGTATTTTTAATCATTTTCTTTGTTTTGTTGGAAATATGGTGTATGTTTGTTGTTTGTATGATGTATTTTATTTTTCAATAAAGTTGAAAAAAAATCACTGCCAGAGAATATTTGAGTTTTCAGCAATGAAAATAAATTTAGCTATCTGTATTCATATAATTATTCAAATAGTTTAAGATCTCACCTAATAATAGAATCAGTACAACAGTTAACACTAAGAGTTTAGGATTTAGATAGACTTTGGGAACAAATCCAGGCTCCACAACTCAATAGCTAGGTGACCTTGGGCAATTTATTAATTAAACCCCTCTGGGCCTGTTTGCTCCTCTGAAAAATAGGAATAATCAAAGAAATCACAGTTGAAGCACATAAAGAGCCTATCACAGTCCCTGGTATGTTGCAAGCCCTTATTAGGACTGTTATCACATAACTATAGAATTTCTAAAACATATATTGATAGATACTATAATTGGGTCATATGGACCAGCTTAGTCAACAGAAACCAAAAGATGTGAGGAGCTATGGAGAAAATAACATAAGAATAACAAACTGAACAACCTGAAATCAAACAAGAAAATAATTCCACAAAGGATGTACACTTTGGGTTCAAATGTTTACCCCAAACTCCTTTTACAATGTTTTCATGGCAATTACATTAGAATGAGATTCAAAACAAAGAGTAAGGATAAAGAAATACTCTGTGATATAAACATTTCTAGTATTTGCCCTTCACCACCGCCCTTGCCCTACTCCCACATAACTTCTCACAAGGACATAGTGAATTTTAAAACTAACATCGTTCAAATCAAAATTTTCTTGATATAGAAAGATATGGTACACTAATGTTATAAAATTAAAGTCAATACACTAAAAAAATCAAGGAGTTAAGAAAGAAAAATGGCCATTTCTTAAAAGGAAAGGAGAAAAATTCACTCAGAGGTTAGGCAATAGCTAAGGGATGGAGTCACTAATAAGCCTCTGGAAGCATATATAAGTATTAATATAAAAGCCTAGCGGAAAAGGCCAGAAAAAGATGTTGTCTGTTATTACAATTGCTAAAAAATCAACATACAGAGGATAGCATTATTTGCACGTTACCAGAAGAACACTTTTAAATAATTGCATTGTAAGTGGCATCTAAAACAAAATGGACACATTTCCAATGCTTTAAAAGAAAACTCCATCAAGGAAAAATGCCTCCTTTATTCCAGACTTGTTTCCATTTACCAAAAAAAATTTCTAGGAGACATTTTAAATACCAACATAACTCAAGGCAAGTCACAATTATTTATATTCACTATTTTTTTCTCTACTATTTAAGATAAAAAGCCAAAGGACACATCTCTAAACAAGAAACACATTAAAAACAATCGCACTGCTGATACCCATATTTACAAAAAGACATTTAAATGCCCCACTACCCAAAGTGTTCCCTGTAGCCCAGAAATGAACATCACAAAATTGACAGATACTGACAATTTTGCCCTTAGACTAAGAATTTTAAGACAGCAAATACTTCAAAATGGAGTATAAATTTCTGAGATGTTACAAGTTCATTATCTCAATTCCATAAACAGGAAGGTCACTGAAAAGACAATCTTGGAATGTTTAAGAGTCATATGCCAACATTATCTCATTCCCTTATTCTTTCCTTAGTCTTTCATTTTTTCTTGTCCATAACAACAAATACTCAGTTATCCAATCGAAACATGTCTAGAACATCTTCCCTAACTCTCCTATCAGAGTCAGCAGGACCAATAATGTTCTCTGGTTTCCAAGTTTTTAACCTCAACATTAATCTGTGGCTTTTCTCTCTTTTGCCTGCATTAAATCTGGCTTATTTTTTACTGTGTAATTAATCACAGCTGTTCATTCAACACAGCTGGTGTTTTCTACCTAACCACCTAGTAAGCAATGCTTGCCTCTACCCTCAATCCTTCAATTTAAACTTCACTTACCTATTTTGCACTTCATCCATTAGCAAGGACAACTAAAGAATTATATTAATCCAAATAGCATTTGTTGAGCACCTATTATTATATCTCAAGAATGCCTATGTATTCTCTCCTTATCACATTCAAGCTCACTGATGTCGTATGTGAGGGAGGTTATATGGGTGGGAGGGAGAGGTATACTGAAAGACGAAGACTGGAAATATTTAAATTTGAGCCCCTACTGTTTGCAAAACATGCTTTTATGCATGATTTCACTTAATCCTCATAACTACTCTAGGAAGTAAGCACTATAATTATCTCCATTTCATAAATTTTTAAAAGTGAGACACAGAAAGGTTTTTAAAATACTTCCTCAAAGCAACCTAGCTAGGAAATGATGAAGTAATAAAGTAATGAAACTAGGATCCAAATCCCAGTTTGACTCCAAAAGCCCACATTCTCAACCACTCCTCTCTCATGGGGATTAACACTCCACCAAAAATCCCCAGCTTACTTTGCTGCTTTCACTTCTTCCTTTACCTGAGCAAAAACTTGTCATCCCCTATGTGACTTCATTTGACCCTCTAACACCCTTTTAATAAAATTCATTTCCTTTCTACCTTCAAAAGTCTACTTCATTCTACTCATTTCATGAACCCTTCCTAGATATATGCCTACTATCCATACATGTCTAGTCTACACCATATAATACCTTAATAGCTAGGTGACCTTGGGCAATTTATTAATTAAACCCTTCTGGGCCTGTTTGCTCCTCTGAAAAATAGGAATAATCAAAGAAATCACAGTTGAAGCATATAAAGAGCCTATCACAGTCCCTGGTATGTTGCAAGCCCTTGTTAGGACTGTTATCACATAACTATAGAATTTCCTTTTTTAAGACCTTTGCTGTCTTAAAAAAAACTAAACAAAATAAAGCACTCTGAGGATTTTTGAAATCTTCACTATTTAGGAACATAAACTGCAGAACAGTTCAAAACACTTGTTTATTAACTTCAGTTGTTACTTTCAGATTCCTTCTAAGGCATATTTTTTATTTTAATATTTTACAAGGTCAGAGTGTTCAAAAAATGCAAAAAGCACATCTTTAAAACTTTTTCCTATTCCTGACCCCAATCACCTTGTTCTCCCCCAAAAAGACATGTCCTTCTGCATCCTTCTGTAGATATTTTGTACACATAAACACAAGAAAATAAGTATATATTTCTATTCATTTTCCTTTATTGATATATTTAATATATACACACTGATATGTAATCTAATTTTTTGACAACATATCTTGAAATTTGGTTCTGCATCAGTGCTTAAAGAACTTCATCATTCTGTTTTATAAGCTGGATAGTATTACATTGAATGGGTCAACATAATTTATTTAGCCAGTTCCCTTCTAATGAACATTTAGATTGTTTCCAAGCTTATGCTATTATAACCAATGCTACAAGTATCTCTGAACACAGATAACATTTCTTGCATACAAATAAAATATGTTATAAGGCAAAATTCTAAGAATTGCAGTTGCTGGGTCAAAGGATTATGTACATTTAAATTTTTGATGGCTATTGTCAAACTGCCCATCATGGAAGATTGTACTAATCTATTTATAAGAATTGCTGTCTCTCTACCCCTCTCCAGCACATTGTTAATCACATAACTTTTATTTTTTCGAATCTGACAGATAAGTAATGCCAGCTTAGTACAGTTTTACATTGTTTGACTCTTGAAACTCAGTAGAATATAGTAGTTAATAGTATGAGCTCTGGGGTCAAATCCTGGCCCTGCTACTCACTTGCTACTGTGTATCCCTGGGCACATAACTTAACCTCTGTGCCTCTATTTCTTCATATGTCAAATGAAGATAATAATACTTGAATTTCAAACATTCTATGAAAATGAGATGAGCCAATATCTATGAGGTGCCTAGAACCGTGCCTGGCACATAGTAAATACTCAGTAAATAGTAGCTATTATTTTTTAATCTTATTTGGAGAGAGACTGGGCATTTTGTTTTTCACATTTAAGAGTTATTTAGTGACCTTGATCAGAGGATCCAGTCACGCTGTGTCTGGACTTCTGACCTATAGAATTATTAGCTAATAAACAGGTGCTGTTTTAAGCTGCTAAAAATGAGAGACAGACAGAGAGACATATTGGATATAAACAGTATAGAAAAGTAAACACAAATGGTTCATTATGAATGTTAACTACTATGATTATCAATTAAAACATGTTGAAGGGTTTCACTTGTAGAAAGTATGTTGCTTGGGGTACTGCTGTACCCTCTCCAGTGACATTTCTGAGTCTCATCTCATATTCCTTCCTTCTTTAATAGAAACCTACCAAGACTATTCTTTCTAAAGACTCGCCCCACCATAATCAATACTTCGTTACATTTATCACAATCTTAAATTATTTTATTTATTGACTTATTTATTGTCTATCTCTCCACATTTAATGCAAGGTCTTTGAGGGAAGCTTACTTGGCAATCTAGTTCACAACTGTAATCCCAGCACCTAAAAGAATCTCTGGCTCACAGGAAGAAAGCAGTATTTAGCCAATGAATGTTGTTGTTAAAAGTTAAACTGAACTGGAACCTTCATACACCGTGGGAATGTAAAATTGTGCAATCCCTTTGGAAAACAGTCTGGCAGTTCCGCAAAAGGTTAAACATAGGGCTACCATTGACCCAGCAATTCCATGGCTAGGTATATACACAAGAAAATTGAAAACATAAACACACAAAAACTCACACATCAATGTTCATAGCAGCACTATTCACAGTAAACAAAACAATTCAACTGCCCATCAATTGATGACAGGATAAACAAAATGTGACCTATCATTCAATGGAATATTATTCAGCCATAAAAAAGAAATGAAGTAGCCAAAAGTACATGAAAAGATCCTCAACATGATTAGTCATTCAGGAAACACAAATCAAAACCACAGCGAGGTACCACTTCACACCCACTAGGATGCTATAACTTTAAAAACAAATGAACAAAACAACAAATGGTGGAAAGAATACGGAGATATCAGAACCCATATATGTTGCTAAGGGGAATGTGAAAAGTGGAATACAGCTTAGAAGTTCCTCAAAAAGTTAAATATGAAACTATGATATATGACCCAGTAATTCCTAGTATATACCTAAAAGAATTGAAAACAAGAACTCAAACTGTACTTGTACACAAATGTTCACAGCAGCATTATTCACAACAGCCAAAACACAGAAACACAACCAAGTGTCCACCAATGAATAAGTGGATAAACAAACTGTGGCATATCCATACAATAAAATATTAGTTATTCATAAAGAGGAATGAAGTACTCCTACATTCAAGAGTATGGAAGAAACTCAAAAATATTATGCTAAGTGAAAGAAGCCAGTCACTGTTATTATTCATAATAGCCAAAAAGAAATAATTCAAAAGTTTGTCAACTGATGAATGGGTAAATAAAATGTAGCATATTCATTCAATGGAAAATTATTTGACAATAAAAAGAAATGAAAGTCACTTCCAGGAAGATGGCGGAGTAGTGAGGCAGAATGAGCTTCTCCTCCGTGAAAGTAACTGGCAGAGGGCCGGAAGACACCAGGGACTGCGGTTTCAGGGTTTGACCATCCATAGAGGGTCCCCCAAAGTACATGGAAGGGACACTGACAAAAACGGAGTAAAGACAGCGACTGGAGGGACGTGGTGAGTGTGTTCCCGTCCTATCGCCTCCTGACCAGCAGCACCAAAACTACGGCAGGCAAGGAAGTAAAGCAGCAGCTTTCCACTCCTGTGCACCTACCTTGACAGTTTGCTGGGGGTGTGATCCTCCATAGCCAGATAGCAGGAAGCTCCCAAGAGGGAACCTGGAGGGCAGCATTTTCTTTACCCCCACGGAAGTCCAGGGAGTTGCAACAGAGAGAAGCAGGGAAGGGAGAGGCTCCATACCGACAACCAGAAGCCCCTCCCAGGGACGTGCGGGAACTCAGTAGGCAGAGAACAGGTAGGCAGGGCCCACATCCCACCTGCAGGGTGCCCTTAAGTAGACTCCCTGCGTACCTGCTCATGGCTTGCATCACAGCCCCAGGACAGGCATTCCCCAATGCACATGGAGATGCAGTGCACTAACTGCTTCCCACCGTGTTTGGACTCTGCTCACTGTACAGAAGTTCAGGGAAGACCCACTTGAGAGCACAACCTGCTGGTAGGTTAGGGAAACTATACTCCATCAAGCTGTGCCTCAGGAGTACCACCTGCTCATAAAATTGGGAAACTGCACTGCAGCAAGCCAAATTATTTTTAATGCTCAAATAATTCTGGACTTCCTAAAATAACCCTTTAAAGACAAGCAAATGCCCCAAAGACAACAGAAAATTACAAAGCACTTGAAGGATCTAGAAGATATGGACAAGCCAAAGAAACAAATTAAAAACCACAAGAGACGCAAAATCTGGAGCAATTAAAGAACTACAAACAAGTCTCCAAAACAACATCAACAAGATGGTTAAAGACATAAAGGAAATCAAGGAGACCCTCCAAGAGCATAAAAGAATTTGAAAGAGTAAATAAAAAATAGTAGACCTTATGGGGAAAAAATGACACTGTGGTTCAAACAGATGTTTGTACACTGATATTCATAACAGCATTGTTCACAATGGCCAAGAGATGGAAAAAATCCAAGTGTCCTTCAACAGATGATTGGATAAACAAAATGTGGTATAGACATACAATGGAATACTATGCAGCAGTAAGACGCAACAAGGTCCTGAAACACATGGCAATATGGATGAACCTTGAAGATATAATTCTGAGTGAAATAAGTCAGACACAAAAGGAGAGAGATTGTATGTTACCACTTCTGTGAACTATCTGAAACAATATAAAATCATTATCTTGTAATATAGAATATTGGGGACCTTGTGATAGACAGTAGGTAGTGAGGGAGAATGATGATCTGATATGTTCAGATATGTTAATGATGGTGAGTTTAAAGGTATGGTAATGGATAGGGGTGACAACTGTTTGTTAATGGGATTATAAGTATCAGAGCTCTATTGAAGCTGTACAGGACTGAAATGGGTTGTTTAAAGGCATGTTTCCCACAGATCAGCACCATAAATAGAGATAGGTGCTTGGATTATATACTTCTAAGGTATGACACTAGCACAGAGAGTTCACAACAGAAGAGTATATTAATAGGAATACCATACTAGTATTACACAAATACTACAGAAAAATAATTAATGGCTGACAAGAGCTTCGAGATGTTTTGGGTCATGAGACTTGTTTAAAATGGACAGTGATGAGGATGTACAACTAACTAAGGATAATTTGAGATATGGATAGATTATCGTGGACAGAACATATACTACTTTACAAGTCAAGCCCTTGATATTGAGGCTTGCTTGGGTGAAACTTATGGTTATAAAGGGGAGGCTAAGCCCACCTATAATTATATCTAGGAGTCACCTCCAGAGAACCTCTTTTGTTGCTCAAATTGGACTTTGTCTTTCTAAGCCTAACTCTCTGCAAATAAATTCATCACCCTTCCCCTGACATGGGACAGGACCCCCAAGATGAATAAGCCTTCCTGTCCTAACCAACAGTAGTCCTGAAATGCCTAGGTCTCTATCTGAGAGTCTATAAAAGTTTCACTCACTAAGTTTATTTGACAGCAACTTAAATCCTTCAGAGTGCTCCTATGCCAGCTAAGTTCTGAAACCCAGAGGCAATAGCCTCTTCAAGAACATCAACTAGACATGTCCCCTTTGCTCAAAAAGTTGACATCCCTTTTCAGGTTAGGGCAGTCACTGCCTAGACATCCCTGAAGATCAGAAAAGTGATTAAAGTAGAGGACAGGGTAGCAACAGACAAGATGGAACTTAACAAAGGATTATGAATACTGAATATATAATTTTCTTTTTCTTAGTTGCTAGGGTATTAGAATAGCTAGAAGGAAAGAATTGAAATGGTAGAACTATAACCCATGGCATCCTTTGAAATTTGTTCTACAGCTACTTGTTAAATTGTAATTTGAAAGCTTACCTTTTAGTATTATAACTCATAACAACTTTGAAAATTTCTTATATATCTACTTGTTAAATCATACTTTGAAAGATATTACCTTTTTGTATATACGTTATATTTCATAATGAGGAAACAACTGAAACTGTGAAACTGTAACCTATAATATTCTTTGAAATTTGCTCTCTAACTACTTGCTAAATTGCACTTGGAAAGCTATCACTTCTATGTATATATGTTATATTCTACAATAAAAAATATGATTTAAAAAAAGAAATGAAATACTGATAAAATATTACCTGTTCTACACAATCCAACTTCTTTTTGCTTTTATTCTCAAAAAAAAAAAGTTTTATCTAAAACTGTAAAATATTTGCCTTATATCTTTTATACAAAACTTTCTTTATAAACTCTTCATCTGCAGCAGCAGATTGGAGCCAGATCTACACACACCATCCCTCTATGGGTCTAACACAATTTTCTGGCATAATTCTAAGACAAGGGAGGACAAAGGGAAAAGCTAGTTTTCACCTGTGAATTATAATGATGAGTTCAGATAATGAGTAGGAACAGTATGTAACATCATTCTGGCACTTTCCTAATAATTTCAGAAGCTATCTAATTCCTTAGTCTTTAAAAAAGTAACCAAGTATCACATACCTGTTAAATACCATTTCCAATCGTTTAATTTATTGTTTACAGAATAATTTAAAACCTTTAGAGACGTCCTGTAATTAGGTCCAAATGTATTAAGACCATTAAACAGACTTTGGACAAGACTGATTTGTGAATAATGCCCCCAACATAAAAGTTTTGGTTTAAAGTACTCTGCAAGCTGCCTTTGAGAAAAACCACGTTACAAACAAATTCCTAGAGAGAATCAAAGGTACAGACTTTGGAGTCAGATAGACCACGGGTTGAATTCAACTCTGTCACTTCTTTGCCATGGAACCTTAGGCAAGTCAGTTAGCTTCTCTAATTCTCAGTTTTCTAATATATAAAATTGGAAAAATACAAACTTATGGTAGTAGTATAAGGATTCAGCAGGATAATGTTATCTTTTTATTTTTCCATTACCAGCTTATTCTTGGTATATTACATGAACTCAGTAAATACTAATTTCTTCTCCCTACGTGTTATTCTTCCTAATCATACTTCAATAATTAACACCGAAGAATAAAGCTCAAAAGAACTTTTTCTCAATCTAAGTTGCATGCTAGAACATTACAGAGGCAACATCACATGGTAAAGAGTATACAATTCTGATGCTATTGAAGCTAAGCTGGTATCAAATAAAAAATGATTGTTATATATTTAGGATGTTAAGTTTTAACCCCATGGTAATGACAAAGAAAATTTATGATACATATTTCCAGAAAGAAATGAGAAGGGATTCAATATGGTTCAATACAAAAGGTCAAACAAACATTAAAGTAGAAATTAACAGAAGAATTGAGGGTCAGAAAAAAGGTATAAGACTTGCAAACACTAAATAGTAAAAAGGCAAAAAAAAGAAAAAAAAAAAAAAGTCCTGTATTAAGGAATAGTTACTTTAAATGTAAATGGGTTTAAGTCTCCAGTCAAAAGGCAGACAATGGCAGAATGGATAAAAAGCACAACCCAACTATATGCTGTTTATAAAAGACTCACCTTAAATCCAAAGACATAAGCAGGTTGAAAGTGCAAGTATGGCTAAAAAATATACCATTGAAGTAGTAGCCAAAAGAGAGCTGATAATCAGATAAAACAGACTTTAAGTCAAAAACTATTCCAAGGGACAAAAGAAGATCATTATCTGCTAATAAAGAGGTCAAGTCAACAAGAAGGCATAACAATTATAAGTATATATGCACCTAACATCAGTGCCCCAAAATATGTGAAGCAAATATTCACAGATTTGAAGGGAGAAATAGATAGTTCTACATTAATAATAGGAGACTTTAACATGCCACATTCAATAATGGCTGAATCATCCAGAAAAAAGATCATAAGGAAATAGAACACTGGAACGATACTTTAAACCAACTAGATCTAACAGACCTTATAGAACACTTCATCCAATGTCAGGAGAATATACATTCTTCTCTAGTACCCATGGATCATTTTCCAGGACAGATCACACATATTAGGTCACAAAACAAGTCTCGATAAATTCAAAAATAGTAAACTCAGGCAGAAATAGAAAATTCAAAAATACATAAAAATTTAACAACATATGCTTAAACAACCAATGGGTCACAGAAGAAATCATACGGGAAATAAGGAAATATCTTAGGGCAAATGAAAATGAAAACACAAAATACCAAAACTTACGGGACGCAGCAAACGCAATGCTAAGAGGGAAATTCATAGCTCTAAATGCTTACGTTGAAAAAGAAGAAAGATCCCAAATCAGAGACCTAACCTCAAAACTGAAGGATCCAGAAAAAGAAGAGCAACCTAAACCCAAAGAAAGCAGAAGGAAGGAAATAACAAACATTAGAGCGGAGATAAATGAAATAGAAAATAATAAAATACAAGAGAATCAGCAAAACCAAAAGTTGGTTCTTTGAAAAGATCAATCAAGTCAACAAATCTTTAGTTAGATTAACCGGGAAAAAAAGAGAGAGGATACAAATAACTAAAATCAGAAATGAAAGGAAGACATTACTACCGATCCCACAAAAATAAAAGGACTATAAGAGGTTATTATAAACGACTATACACCACCAAATTAGATAACCGAGATGAAGTGGGAAAATTCCTAGAAACACACAAATTACTTACACTGACTCAAGAAATAGAAGATCTCAACAAACCAGTAACCAGTAAAGAGACTGAATCAGTATTCAAAAATCTCCCAATAAAGAAAAGCCCAGGACCAGATGGCTTCACGCAGGAATAATATCAAAATTCCAAGAAGAATCAATACCAATCCTTCTCAAATTCTTCCAAAAAATTGAAGAGGCGGGAACACTACCTAATTCATTCTATGAGGCCAACATCACTCTAATACCAAAGCCAGATAAACATACCACAAGAAACCTAGAAAGCAATATCTCTTATGAACATAGATCCTAAAATCCTCAAAAATATACTAGCAAACCAAATGCAACAGCAAATTAAAAGAAGTAGACATTATGATCAAGTGGGATTTATCCCAAGTATGCATGTATTTGATTCATCATATTAATAGTACAATGAAAAAAAAAAAAAAAAAAAAACACATGGTCATCTCAGTTGATGCAGAAAAGGCACTTGACAAAATCCAGTCCTCCTCCTTGATAAAAACATTTGGAAAGCAATGAACAGAAAGACACCTCCTCAACATGATAAAAAGCATATACGAAAAACTCACAGCTAACGTCATACTTAATGGTGAAAGACTGTTAAGTATTGAACCTAAAATCAGGAACAAGACAAAGATGCCCACTGTCACCAATGTTATTCAACATTGTACTCAAAGTTCTAGCCAGAGCAATTAGGAAAGAGAAAGCATTAAAAGGCATCCATTTTGGAAAAAAGTGAAAGTTTCCCTTTTTGCAGATGACATGATCCTATATACAGAAAATCCTGAAAAATCCACAACAAAGCTACCAGAGCTAATAAATGAATTAAGCAAAGTGGTAAAGTACAAGAGCAACACCCAAAAAACCAGTAGTGTTTCTGTACTCTAGTAGTGTACAATCCGAAGAAGACATCAAGAAATAAATTCCATTTATAATAGCAATCGAAAGAATAAAATACTGAGGAATAAATCTAACCAAGGATAGAAAGGACTTGCACACAGAAAACTACAAAACATTGCTAAAAGAAATCAAAGAAGACTTAAACAAATAGAAGGACATTCTGTGTTCATGGGTTGAATATTGTTAAAATGTCAATTCTACCAAAAGCAATTTACATATTCAACAGAATCACAATCAAAATACCAACAGCCTTCTTTGCAGAAATGGAAAAGCCAATAATCAAATTTTATATGGAAGGGTAAGGAGCCCCAAACAGCCAAAGCCTTCTTGAAAAATAAGAACTAAGCTGGAGGACTCACAGTTCTCAATCTTAAAACTTACTGCAAAGCCACAGCAATCAAAACAACATGATATTGGCACAAAGACAGACATGTAGACCAATGGAATTGAATTAAGAGTCAGAAATCAATCCTCACATCTGTGGCCAACTGATTTCATTATTTTTTTTTAGAGAGAAGTTGTGGGTTTACAGAACAATCATGCAAAAAATACAGGATTCCCATACACCATCTTACCACCAACACTTGCATTGGTATGGAAAATTTGTTACAAATCATGATAACTTTTTTTTTTTGATTCTGCTACTTTTTTTTAACAGTAGTTACATTTGTTACAATTGATAAAAGATTATTAAAGTAGTACTATTACTATTGTCCATAGTTTATGCAGGAGTATTTTCTCCCATATTCCCAATATATTATTTTTTTATGCATGTCTTTATTTTATTATTCATCTACCCATACAGTGGATAAAGGGAGTGTCAGTCACAAGTTTTTTATAATCACATAGTCATGTGATTGTAAAAGCTATATAGCTATACAATCATTATCAAAGATCAAGTCTACTGAATTATAGCTTACCAATTTCAGGTATTTCCTTCTGACTAGTCCGATACTCTAGAAACTAAAAAGAAATATCTATATAATGAGTCAGTAGACATAATCACTTGTCAAATCCTAATTTCTCAGTTACACCTCTTCCCTCTCATTTGATCATTCTCTCCATCTTCAACAATATCTGAACACTGGCCATTTTAGATTCTTCATGCTGGGAAGTAGTATCAACCGTATGGGGTAGAGGAATGGAACTGGTTGATATTCTTGGAGAGACTGGTACCTCTGGGTTTCAGGGCTTATCTGGCACAGGAACAATCTGGAGGCTTTAAGTTTCTGAAAAAATAAACTTACTAAGTAATACATTTATGGAGTCTTAGATAAAGCCCAGGGTATATTCTTTGGGGTTTTCAGGAATACTGTTGGTTGGGGCTTGGCATACTGTGGCAATTTGCAATATCTGGTTGACGCTTGCATAAGAGTAACCTCCAGAATTATCTCTCAATTCTATTTGAAATCCCTTAGCCACTGAAACTTTCTTTTGTTTCATTTCTTTCCCTACTTTGGGTCCAGAAGGCATTCTCAATCCCACGATGCCAGGGCCAGGCTCATCCGTAAGAGTCATGTCCCACAACAGCCAACTGAATTTTTTTTAGGTCATGTTTGTCTGTTTTTTTTGGTTTTTTTTTTTTAATCTTCATTTTATTGAGATATATTCACATACCACGCAGTCATACAAAACAAATCGTACATTCGATTGTTCACAGTACCATTACATAGTTGTACATTCATCACCTAAATCAATCCCTGACACCTTCATTAGCACACACACAAAAATAACAAGAATAATAATTAAAGTGAAAAAGAGCAATTGAAGTAAAAAAGAACACTGGGTACCTTTGTCTGTTTGTTTGTTTCCTTCCCCTATTTTTCTACTCATCCATCCATAAACTAGACAAAGTGGAGTGTGGTCCTTATGGCTTTCCCAATCCCATTGTCACCCCTCAGAAGCTACATTTTTATACAATTGTCTTCGAGATTCATGGGTTCTGGGTTGTAGTTTGATAGTTTCCGGTATCTACCACCAGCTACCCCAATTCTTTAGAACCTAAAAAGGGTTGTCTAAATTGTGCGTAAGAGTGCCCACCAGAGTGCCCTCTCGGCTCCTTTTGGAATCTCTCTGCCACTGAAGCTTATTTCATTTCCTTTCACATCCCCCTTTTGGTCAAGAAGATGTTCTCTGTCCCACGATGCCGGGTCTACATTCCTCCCCGGGACTCATATTCCACGTTGCCAAGGAGATTCACTCCCCTGGGTGTCTGATCCCATGTAGGGGGGAGGGCAGTGATTTCACCTTTCAAGCCAAACGATTTTTGACAAGCGTACCAAGTCTACTCAATTGCAAAAGAATAGTCTCAACAAAAAATGGTACTGTGAAAACTGGATGTCCAAATGAAGAAGAGTGAGGGTGGACCCCTACCTTACACCATATACAAAATTCAACTCACAATTGATCAAAGACCTAAATATAAAAATCAGAACTGTAGAACTCCTAAAAGAAAATATAGGGAAGCATCTTCAGGACGTTCTGTCAGGCAATGGTTTCTTAAACTTTAAACCAAAAGCACAAGCAACAAAAGAAAAAATAGATAAGTGGGACCACATCTAAATTAATAAATTTTATGCATCAAAGGACTTTATCATGAAAGTAAAATGACAACTTACACAATGGGAGAAAATAATTAGAAACACATATCCCATAAGGGTTTACTATTCAGAATATATTTTTTAAAAATCCTATAACTCATTAACAAAAAGACAAACAACCCAATTAAAATATGGACAAAAGTTTTATTCCACAAAAACGATATATAAATGGCCAAAAAGCACATGAAAAGATGTTCAATGTCATTAACTACCAGGGAAATGCAAATCAAAATCACAATGATATATAATTTCACACCCACTAGAATGGATGCTATTTAAAAAATGGAAAATTACAAGTGTTGGGGAGGATGTGGAGAAATAGGAACATTCAGTCATTATTGGTAAAAAAGGTAAAATAGTGCAGCTGCTGTGGAATACAGTTTGGCTGTTCCTCAGAAAGTTAAATACAGAATTACCATATGACCAAGCAATCCCATTTCTAGGTATATACCCAAAAGAATGGGAGCAAGAAGGTCTCAGACAGATATGTGCATAACCGATGTTCATAGCCGCATTACTCACAATTGCCAAAAGATGGAAACAACCCAGGTGTCCAATAACCAATGAATGGATGAACAAAATGTGATGTATACACACAATGGAATATTATTCAACCATAAAAAGGAATGAAACTCTAACATATGCAACAACATGGATGAACCTTGGAGATACCATATTATATGAATTAAGCCAGACACAAACAGGCAAAATATTGTGTGACTTCACTGATATGAGGTAATTAGAATAAGGAAACTCATAGAGTCAGAATCTAGAATATAGGTTACCAGGGGACAAGGTGGGGGTAGGGAATGAGGAGTTAATTATTAAATTGCAAACAGCTTCTATTTGGACTGCTTATAAAATTCTGATAACGAATGGTGGTGATGGTATCAAAACATTGTGAACGCAATTAAAAGCACTGAATTATATGTGAATATGGTTAAAAGAGGAAATTTTAGGTTGTATGTCTGTTACCAGAATAAAAGGGTGGTATACGGGACCTGTGCTTTTTATGCATGATTTTTCTGTAAACCTACAACTTCTTTAACAGAAAAATAAATTAAAACAGAGATTATACAGACTCTAGAATTTCCAGAAATAAGAACAAAGAAGTGTAGGTATTTTTGTAATCTCACTAAATTCCCTCATCAAAACTAAACAGATCAATCTTGAAGTAATAAACCCACAGACAACATCTACAAAATTAGGTGACAAGGCATCCCAAAAAATGCTGGAATAGAGACAGACGTGGCCAAAAGCATACAAGAACAGCAAGGCTCATGATCAGCAGCTACATCTAAGATGATGGAAAAGGGTTAAGTACAAAAAAATCCTGAACGCCACAGAACCCAGAACTCACCAATAAATAATCAACCCCACAGCAAAAAGGACCAACGTTATACGGGATCCTAGGATAGTGAATCTGAGAACTAGTGAGGCTGGAAGGAGTTCTAGGCCCCAATTAAAGGGGGAAAACGATTCTAATAATTGAAGTCTAATTAAATGATCTAAATTTATATCAATCTCGTCTTAGAACACAGAGGTTTCTACATCCTTCATGAGATACCATCTAAAGACCCTTCCCCACAAAAAACTGCAAAGAAAGTTTTAACTTCATTCAGCAGCCTATTGTTATTTTGGTTTCATCATCATATATGTATATATATAATGTAGGATATAGAAAATAGGTTCATTTTGTTAGGAACCAAAATTTTAGTTTAAAAGGAAAGAGATACCAGTATAAAAACAAAAAGTTAATCTAAAACCCTGTAATCTAAAACTTGAATTAGAAATATCAATGTGAACTCACCATTTTTCCTTCTCTTTTCCTAAAAGCATACAAACCAGTAACAAAAATTACACCTAAGGTCATATTATGGTCTTTATATACCATTCCTCAATAAAAAGAACCACAGCTCTTTGGAAAAAGAGCAGATTCCAAGTCTAGTGCAGGAAACAGACAAGAGGAGCCTGGCATATTTTGTTGTGCCAGAAAGTAAGAAGCTATAAAAGCTAACAATGGAGTCTTGTCAAAAGGACACAGGAGCCAGCTGGAAAGGGCTCCCACTCCCAGCATCAAAAAGAATAATGTCTGCAAATGATTAAAACACATTGCACACCAAAAAGCCAAAGACTTCATAATAATTATTTACAAAAAAAAGGAAGCAAATCAAAAATTATATACCACTGGAGAATACTAAGACACTACCTCATTACTCTGGAAATTGATAATTAAAGAGAAAGAATTAAACATTTTACATTGCCTTTACAGTTTGAATTGTGTTTCAGGATACCCAAATAGCCCTAGAGGATTGAACAAAGCTCTTCTAAAGAGTTCTAATAAATACAGAAGTAATAACATAACCAGAAATCACCATTTTTTAACTCCTAATAAAATAATATTTCAGGCATTGGTCATCAATATATGGTTAAACAATTAGAAAAAGGATGATGAGGAACTTTAAAAATGAAGGGATCAGGCTAACTACCCTCAGCCACTGATCACTCCTAGCATTATGAAAAGTAAGACAACCAAATACAATGGGCCTTCTAACATGATACAATATGACTCTAATCAAACCTTTAGATCTAACTTCCAGTCTAGAAGAAATAGAGGGAGTAGGGGCATAAATGAAATGACACTACATGAAGTAATTAGCAGGATCCAGAATGTGGGACATTCTACAGGATAACTGATATGATTTCTTCAATAAGTCCATGGTATAAGGAAAGAGACAGTGAGGATCTATTTTTGTTTAAAAGACACTTAAAAGACATAACCAAATACAGTGAGTGGACATATTTGGATCCTGATTCAAACAACCCACTGTAAAAACAAAACTATTTTAAACAATCAGGGAATCTGAATATATAGATGACTCTAAAAAAAGTCTTCTTAATTTAATAACTTCTTGTTAATTTTGTGAGGTATGATAGTGGCACTGTAGTTATATAAGAAAATATCTTTTTTAAATGTAAACTTAAGTATTTAAGGATAAAATGATGTGGTATCTGGAATATGCTTTAAAATATTCTAGTAGGAAGAAAGTTGTGGGGCGAGACATGAAGACGAGTAGAAATATATCGATGGTGGTTAAAGCTGGGTGATGATTACATTAGAATCCACTATACCCTTTACTTTTGTGTATGGTTTGGGAATTTTTATAATAAAAAAGTAAAACAACAAAAAACTATGAGCTATGAGCTCTAAAATCAGACTGCTAATTTGAATCCTACCTCTACCACTTATTGTGTGAATTCGGACAAGTTACTTAACCTTTTTAAGCATGGTTCCCTTACCATAAAATGGGGAAAATAGTACCCCTATTTATTAAATTTAAATAAATATTCATATAAAGCAGATAATGTATCTGAATAGTCCACTAAATGTTAGCCATTCTCATCATTATTACCATTATTAGTAGTAGTACTGTATAATATGTGATAGCCAAGATTCCTCTATAGTTCTTTAGGTAAGAAGCCAATATTTCTATTTTGTCAAAACTCTTATTTCTTTTTTAAAAACACATCAGCAAAGCCTTTCCCCTAAATATAAATAGCTCCTTTTCTTTTTGTATAATTCAGCTTTTGAAGAATTAATAACACAAACAGTACTATCACCAATGTAATAGCAAATGTCACTTGTTACCAATTTTAAACTATTCAATTAAATTTAACTGACACAAGATTGCTATCTAAAAATCTTCATTAGTTCTACTGTTAAATTTAAATTTTCCTTATAATGATACAATGAAATTAGATAGCTAATTACAAATCTAAAACATAAAAAATATCCCTTTTGTAAGTAAAAAATTATACTGAAGTCTACAGAGCTGAGGAAACTGATAAATTTTTCTTTTCACTTTTAATCAGGCTTCCTATTGTAAGAGTTCAGCAGACAGTGACATGAGACACTGTTTCCCACCTTTGGTTCACCTTTGCAGTTCCACAAGGGACACCATGTCAAGATTGTTCAGTTTTTTTGATGAGTGCTATGTGAGTAACTAATGTGTAAATGCAGATACATATAGAAAGCATTTTTGACAGTGATGTATTGCAACTGGTTCCCGATGTCAGTAAGGGATGCTTGGCCAGACATCTGGGGCTCCAGCATCACGGAGCAACACCACAACCAAACGAGTCTTCAGAAGACCATGGAACGTTAACTCTTCAATTGGAGTCTTATTAAAACAACTGTTTTGCTTCTCTTCATTCAAGAAAAGCTAAACTATTTCTGCTTTATTGCTTGTTTTTTTTTAATTTAAGGAAAAGAAGTTTGAAATATTAAACATCATAGTAGTTTGGCTTTCAAAGAAAAACTTCAAAGCCAACTACTGAGATATTCAAAATTAAGCATCTAAGCCAAACTTCATCTCCTATAATGAGAATTTTAACCAAATTGCACCAAAACTTGAATATGTATAAAACTTTAAGCAATTTCTGATTACCAAAGTAAACATTGAGATTACTCATCTAATGGTATTAGAATTCCTAAGAATACCATCATTAATTTAGTAAATATATAAAAATAACTCTAAAGGAAGTAATCAAACTTATTTTTTCTCCTTTTGCTATCTATAAACTTGTCAAGTGTATGTTTACTAAATAAAAGATACTGCAGTTGCACTGACTTTAAGAACTAAATTTATTATATAATAAATGTATTTCCAGAATAAAATCCTAAAAAAGAAGGAATTTTCAAACAGCATGGGAATAAACGAAATTTCTGGTCCACTGGCTACTGAGAAGATGTATTCAAGAATTCAGAAGTGAAAATACATTATTACAACCATGCAATGAGTAGCCTTTAACCTTTATTGATAAAGTTGCACTTCCTACATGAAAAATGTTGTAACATACTCGAACATTTGGTCTAATGGA
Organism: Choloepus didactylus; assembly: GCF_015220235.1. Classification (NCBI taxonomy): domain Eukaryota; kingdom Metazoa; phylum Chordata; class Mammalia; order Pilosa; family Megalonychidae; genus Choloepus; species Choloepus didactylus. Next base: position 95,892,622 of record NC_051316.1, read on the forward strand.
AATTTTTTCAAACATCCTATCTCCCTCTTCTTTCAATACAAAACTCCCAGCTCCAATCAAATAAACTCTCAGGGGATCACCTACAGCTACATTCTCTCCCATGTGGTTTTCATATAAGGCATATTCTCACTGATCAAGGGAACTGCAGAAAGCATGAATTCTGTTTACCCTAGAACAAAGAGGGTGACTTACATTGCTGATATTCAGCATCAAATCAAAGGTTGTGAAATACTTTTAATAGAAATAAGGGCAAACAAATCTGTCAGAATGACATTTAGAACTCTGTTCCTTTTGATTACGTAATAAATTGAACATTCTAAATATATTAAAAAAAACTTTTAACCTGTGAGAGAACCTTGTGGTCAATAGCTTCCTATTATGAATAAATTGTTTATAGCCCTATGCTGTGATTTTTGGTTTGATATGACTTGATATACTAATTGAAGGGTCGAGAGTAGTTTTAAAAATTGATCAATCTTATTTTTCCAGATGCATCATCAAATTTAATTCCATTTAAATTGCATCTAAATGATCAACCAGTAAAATTTTATTACTGGCTTAAAACACACTGAAGAATGGTGCCAGGTATTAAAAGAGTTGTCAAGTATTCATTCCCCACCTTCTCTTTAATAAAGGATTCTGTTATTAGAACTCTTTATTGTGACATGTGCATCAACATGCCACCACTTAAAACAACCTTAGTGTGCCCTTATCCTCAATATGATGGTTTTGATTCCTAATAAATTATGTTCAATAAATAGAAATACAGCTGGAGCATTTCCATATAAATCATTAATTACTCTGAAATATGGAAAATTTGTCCAAGCAGTACAAATATATACATGATCTAGCAGGTCAAAAACAAAATTACTGCCCAGAGAAAATATGGATGTGTAGATATTTAACTGAATGACTTCTGTGTTTATCTTTTCAATTTGCTAGTAATTCAAAATAAATTCTTCTGGACAGCAAACTAGTACTTTCAAAAAAGCAAAATACAAATTACTATATCCAGCAAAAGTCCAAACTTAAAAACTACTGGTATCTATATCTAGCACATCAGCACATAGGAGACTAAGGTCCTAGATGATTTTATTTCGTGATTCTGAAAAATAAGTGCCCAATTCCAGAACAAAGCTCCATATCTAGCAGTCTTGCTGCTAGTCACAATATAAATTGGTTCAACTACTTTGGAAAATTAAGTTGAAGCCACATACCCATAAACCAAAAACTCCACTTCCAGTTATATACATCAGAGAAATTCTTGCATACAGAAAAGGATATGTGAACCAGCATGTTTATAATAGCAAATATTTGGAAACAACTTAAGCATGCATTAATTTTGAAATGAATGTGAAGTTCATGAGGATGATGTAATGCTGATGGAATAACTGCAAAGCAGTTAAAACAAATGAACTTAACAGAAAACATGATGAATGAAAAGAGAAAGCTACAAAAAAAATGTGTAGAGTATATACTGTGTATATACATTACATTTACATAATGCCGATGTTAAAAATATAAATTATGTATTATTTATGAACATATATGTAGAAAAAGTTTTTTAAAAATTCAGATGGGAAGAATATTCAGATGGGAAGATAGGCACTACATTTGTGGAGCTAGGAAAGTAAGTGGATTGAAGGGATGGAGAACCTTCAACCATAAACCAGGTACTTTTAAATGAATAAATAGCTAAAGCACATGTGGCAAGATGTTAACATTTATTAAATTTAACAGGAGGGACTATGGATGACTTATTCCTGAAATATTTCATAATTAAAATTTAAAAATCCCATACATTCTACATGACCCTTTTACTTCAGAAGCACTACCAATACCTCATTCAAATAGATTCATTTTTGCACTGTATAATTTCGTTAGGTTAAAAATTATGCCCATAATTGAGGGACAGAGCAATCTACGCTCCCCAATAAGGTCTTGACACAATACACTGAACTGTCTAAATGCATAGTGCTGATATTACCATTATTATGTATTTGTATCATTCATAATCATAGATATATTTTCAAAGATAACATTCCTCTTATCACCAGTGACCCTACATTAATCAGTGAATATTCCAGATAAGCTAGTTTCATCAAGCACTTATAGTATCTGATTTTCAATTCTCTCTGAAACTTTACATAAAAACATTTTGAGGAGAATGGAAGGTTATTCCCATATCACTGAAGATAAATAATCAAAATATGAGAACAGCAAATAAATTATTTGGATTTCAAATAAGGAAGCTTTTTTTTTTTTTTCAAATAAAGTATCCTATATATGAAAGAGTTGAGCCATGAAAATTTTTAAAACAGGTAAAAATCATTCCCAGAAGGAATTTGATAAAATTGTGGTGGATAAATGAATTTACTAGGCTAAAAGGATGCACTATGTTTGATTTTATCATTTTTCTTCTGGAATTAAGTTTTATATCCTAACTTTTGAAACCGGTTAAATATTAGTATTATTGCCTTTTTCATTCAAAAGTACTATGCCAGAGTTTAAATAGCTGAAAACTACCACCCACAACTAACATTTAGAAAGCGTCAAAATTAAATAGGCTTCCAGGAACTTCTAGCAAAGCCTCAAAATTAGATCCCTAAACTAAGGGAAGCTACTACAATAAGTTTGATAGTATCACAATTATGAACTAATCCTCTAATGCCAAAACTGAGAGCAAAAAAGAAAAAGAAAAAATAGACACTTAGCATTAGAGCACAGCAGAAGTATCAGTGATGCTTATTTGTAAAATGAGGATACTTCCTAAATCAATTGTTCTCAAAAGTGTGGTCCAGAGACCCTAGGGTTCCTTAGGGACCTTCAAGTCTTTGCAAGGTCAAAACTATCTTCATAAATATAATTAACATGTTATTGTCCTTTTTACTTGTTCATGAGTATACAATGAAGTTTTTCAGAGTCTGCATAAAATATGATCTCCCAAAAGAATGAATGCAGAATCAGATATGAAAATCCAGCTATTGAAGCAGACATTAAGGAGATCAGCAAAAATATAAAACAATGCACTCTTCCAATTGATTTCTGTTTTGGAAAATATTGGTTATTTTTTCTTTAAAAATGCTATCTATATTAACATGCAATTGATTTATTATTGTTTTGAAAATAAATTAATATATTTTTTAACTTCTAGTATGGTAAATAGTGACAGGTATAAACCACATAAGCAAAAGCTCCCTATAATTCTTAATAACTCTTCAACAAGGAAAGTTTGAGAACCACTAACGTAAATCAGAGTTGATATGAAAATTAAATGGGCTAATGCATATAAAGAATTTTTCACAAGCCACAGAAAATAGTAAGTTCTCAACCAATGATAGCATTATTAGTGTTTCATAATAAATAGCTGGGACTAGAGAGAGACCAGGGATTCCTAGGATTCCTGGGGATTCCTAGGAATTTACTTGTTCTCCATTCTTTAGTAAGTAATAAGGATTATTTTAAAAGCCACATTATTAGTCAAATTTAATTCATTATATGGATTCTAATTTAAATTCTAGTACAAAAGATCTTTATCTTATATTATCTTTCTAAACTTTGTGAACTCCCTTGTGAACTAGAAAGGCCTGATTCACTAGACTTAAAATACGCCTTAGAGACTATTACAGAGTTCCCTTTTTCTACTACCAAGTAACAGGACAAAGTCCATTCTTTGAAAGTTACACATTACATATGCAAATGTTAAAAATATGCAAAATTTTTATGACAGAGGAACAATATATGTTTCACAAAAATAAGTTAGCTTTCCGTCATTGTTTACAACCCACCTTTAAATATTAAATTTTAATATTACTTATTTAGTAAAAATTACATAATTCTTCATAGCACAGTTTAAAAATAACTCCACTATTAATGCAGGCCCTTTATTTAATCGCAAGCTAATTTACTCCTGACAGAAAGTAAATTCCACTATTTTCTGTGAGGCTTTATGAAATTGCCATCATTTTTAATTAATTCTTAATTAAAATATATTACACCACAGCTTCTACCCATCTCTCTTGATATTCTAACATAATCAATTCAAGACCATTTACATATCATTAATTAAAAGCCTTCCTCTCTCATCCTTAAAATCATAATGAGGCTCTATTTCTCATTAGCAGCCTTTAAGGGATACAATAACAATACAGTCAAGAATGAATGGCAATTTTTTTTAATTATAGCTTTAAAAACTATATAGTGGACAGTACTATTTTCAAAATTTCTCAAATTAGGGGAATTCTTTACTTCTTTATCTACATTTTCACAAGGAAACCACCAGAGCAACAATTGGAAACTAATATTCAAATAAGATAACCTATAATTTAGGTAAGAAATAGTAGCATCTTTGAGACCAGGGAAAGCTGAACAGATTTCTGTATCTGGACAAGGACAAGCATTACCAGGAATGCTATGAACAAGAGTTACCACAGAAGAATGAAAATAGTACAATTAATACTTTGCCTTTGTTTCCATTTTTAAAAATTGTCATAAATTATTCAGAAATTATGTAATCTAAAAGCCTCTATAGGAATCCTTTCCTTTTAAAAAATTTTTTAAAAGTCCTTTGTTACTATCTTTCAAATCTTAAAATATAATAAAAAATATATAATCAAAATTTATATCTCTATGCATTTCTTACCAGCTTACCACCCTCAGAATGAAGTATCTAGTATCTGCGGTTGCATGAAGAACTGAAACAGAGAAGCTAATAGAAAGTCCTATAATTAAACTCCAAAGCCATGATATATTTTACACATTCTTAAATGAGCTATGATATATGCTGGTACTATAAAAAGTTATCATTTATTGTTAATGAAAGGTAAAAATTAACCACCTATCCAATGATTTTCCTCTTCTGGAAGCTTTTAAAGCCAGAAGATTTATAGAAACTCATGAATTTCAACCCACTGTTTTTAATATTTTGGCTGCAAGTCACAAAATTAATACAACCTCAACTATGATTACTTTCAAGATTAAAGTAAAATAGTTTCTTTGCTTTTCTCTTGCTTTGAGCAACTGCAAAGAGATTACCTTTTCCAATACTATAAAAGAGAGAGAGAGAGATCTAAACCTTAATTTATTTCATTTTTTGGAGTTTAATACTCACAATTATAGTTTAAGGCCAAACTATAAGCACAAATAGTTGAGTATCAAAATGTGACAAAAAAAAATAATACCATGTAATAGAGGCAAAATAATCAGACTTATGTCTTGGAAATTTTATGCAGACTTATTGTCACCAGCATTAACTATATCTATGTGCCTCATATCAGGCAAATCAGAAATATATCACTGTCTTCTGTCAAATGCAGGTGCTCCACCACAACTTGTCAAGACAGCCTGTCTGAATCTTCACAAGTCAGACAGAATCACAGCACTTGGTGTTTTGGTCTGTTGACAGCAATTTATTTTGATGTGTTGTCACAATATGGAATTCTTCGGTGCTCTACACCATGGTGCAAATAAGTCCCACTATACTTTTTCTACTGCCAGATGCCTCAGGTTTAGTAAGTGGAGAAGGGAACGTTTTGCCTTACTTTAAAAACCCTTTTATTATATCCCTAAATAGTTTAAAAACAGTGAGGAGTGCTAAACAAAAGCAAGCATTTCAAAACATTCCTTAATCCTAACATCCAACATCCTAATAACACCATAGCCAAACAATCTGGGTGAGACAAAGCTAAGCAACCTGTTAGGAGCAACCATGGACTTTAAAAATCCTGTAAATTAAAAATAAGAGTAGCCCATCTTGAGCCAAAATAATACCTTGGGATAGTGTGGTCAATTGTTTTCTCAAGGGCTAGTTTGAATTCCACAATAAAAACTTCAATTCCATACAGTGCAAACATTTATTATGCAATTATGTATAAAGTCAGGTACTACAGGATACAGAAGAATGAGATGATGAGTGGAAACAGATTTCCTTTAGGTTCTTAAAATATACATTTCCAAGAATTCTATACTAATTCCATATTACTTCTCAGGTAATTTAAATATAAAAGAAGACAACTAATTAAATGTGACAGAAGAAAATATAATATTCCAAGAAAGCTAACAAAAGTTTCTAACTTTGTAGTCTTTTCCTATTTCATATTCTAACTTTTCATATTATAAGTTTCTGTCTAAAATCAATTTAAAACTGGACAGTACAAGTTACACTGATTACTGGTTATGACTGATGAAGATCTGTCCATATTCACCTATGAACCATTTTCTTTTAAGGGGGGACGATATCAAAAATATTTGCATTTTTCCTATTCTCATACAGTTAAATTACTCTTATTATAACAAGAGTGAAAAATTAAAAATTAAAGGTCAATGTTTCCTAGAACAACTAAGAAGCAAAAAATTAGCTGTAGAATTGGAATTACATATTAGAAAATTCAAGGTTAAAAAAAATTTCTTGTCAAAATTGATACCATTTTAAACAAAGGAGCAGTACGTGCATGGACCATAATACTACAATTCTTCTTTGTCAAGAATGAACCACAAATCTAAGCATTAAAACTTAAAAATACAAAGTATGGCTATGTAACAGCAGCAAATAAGGCTCACATTCAAATTTCATAACTTAACTATAAGAAATGCTTTTATATTTTTTAGTATGGACTATCTGGTAATGCTTCATCTATAGCTGATGTACACTATATTCATAAAGAATTATAAAGGAATTCCACTATACTTCTTATAGTGGAATTATAATTTTTTAAATCTAGTAATGCTTGCGTTTTCCCCAAGAACTGCGCAGTAGAGCAGACGGTATTTTTTTTTAATTTTGTAGAATAAGAAAAATAAGACATAGGACTTTACAGTGAGTTGAAATCAAGGCTGAACAAGACTCTGAAACTGAAAACAATTCCATTAAGTTATATTATATGAGTTCTTAAATTAAGTAAGTCTATTGGGGCCACCATTTTGCACAACTGTAGAAAGCACCATTCACATGGTATTTTATAAATGGTGAAATTCAGAGTTGTACAATTTAACAAACAAGAATCTAAAGATAGACCCAATGAAGTTACCAGGAATGTAGGTCTAGGTATGTGTGCATACCTTTCAGAAAATGAATGGCACATTGTTTCAGTTCCTGGCTGCAAAAACATACACCATGCAATGGGTTGGCTTAACAACAGAAATTTATTTGCTCATGGTTTTGAGGTTAGGAGGAGACCAAAATTGAGGCCTCAGCAAAGAAATGCTTTCTCCCTGAACACTGTGGTGTTGAGGCTGGCTGTTGGTGTTCCTTGGTCTTTGGCTTTTCCATCACATGGCAATGCATATGGTGGCATCTTTTCCTTTCTCTTCTGGATTCCACTGATTTCCAGCTTGTGACTGCTCCCATGGCTTTCTCTCTGTGTCTGAATTTCATTCTGCTTATGAAGGGCTCCAGTATTCCGGATTAAAGTCCAACTGGATTCAGTTGGGCCATACCTTAATTGAAGTTAACAATCTTGAAGAGTTCTTACTTACAATGAGCCCACACCCACCAGAACTGGACTAAGACTAAGAACATATCCAAACTAGGGTACACAATTCAATCCATCACATATATCTATGTCACAAACCCTGCATTAATAAGAGGTAGTCACAACATTACATAAATCCTATGTATCCTCTAGTCTACCTCCAATATTTCAAGGAAAACAAAGTTTTGTATAGTGTTAAGAGTATGGGACACAAGTACTTGTGATGAAGATCTGTTGCACATTTTTACCTAATAAACAAGTATGACTAGTAAACTATAAATGTGTGTAGTTCAATACGTGAGGTCCCTAGAATGCATGCCTAATCAACTTTAAAGAAACCAATGACAATGACACAATGAAACAACCTGTACTAATAATATCAACTAACACAGAACAATCCTTCACTCAAGTTTCATGACCAATTTTGGAAAGAATGAGAAGTAAACAAAATATTAGTTTAAAAACTAGCTTGGCTCAATTAATGGAGTAAAGAATAGGTATACAAGCACAGAGTCACTAATGTACAAAAAAAAAAGAAAGAAATAAAGAAAGAAACCATATAAGAAACACTAATTTCTCAAAAAATAATCAGACAAGCCCAATCATCTCATAACTTAAAAGACAAAATATTACAAGAAGACAGAATAAGAGACCTGGCAAAGAAAAGATTAAACTAAAATTCTATTTCAAAGAAGAAGTGGTACAAAAATCATGAAACTTCCAAGCAAATTTCACTGTTAAAACTGTTCTGAATACACACACACACACACACACACACACACACACACAAATACTAAAAATTTGAGAACAGTGGCAATCCTGTACCCAAACATAGCACAACAAAAAGAACTGGACTATGAGTTGGAAAATTTGGGCTCTAATCTTTATCCCAGTTCTATCACTCACTTCAGCAAGTGATCTTTGGTAAATCCCTTACTTGGCTTCTCTAATCCTCAATTTCCTAAATTATAAAACGAGCATAATATATGAACAGCCCACAACAAAGGTTGTTATAAGGATTAAATCAATTCTGTAAAAGCGCTTTTGAACAGGGCAAAAGTACCACACAACCAATCAAGAACAACTTAAGATAAATGGAAAGCAAGTATCACTCTGGATCTTCCGGTTCAAGAAAACAGGGCATATATTTTTAATCTCCCCTCCCTTCCAAATTCCCATTGATAGTGAAGGATATAAATCCATTGTGTGGGGGAGAGCTGGGCTTAGACCGTCCTGGGGTCAAGTAGGCAGGAACAGAAGCTGCCCGAGGACAGGGCTTCTGCTTCAGCTCCGGTCTCCCACAGCTCAGCCCAGTCCTTCTGAGCAGGAAACCTGCAGCAAACACTTTAAAATGGAGCAGGGAGGGCGGGGCAAGATGGCAGACCGGTGAGCTGTAAGTTTTAGTTACTCCTCCAGGAAAGTAGGTAAAAAGCCAGGAACTGCGTGGACTGGACACCACAGAGCAATCTGTCTTTGGGCATACTTCATACAACACTCATGAAAACGTGGAACTGCTGAGATCAGCGAAATCTGTAAGTTTTTGCGGCCAGGGGACCCGTGCCCCTCCCTGCCAGGCTCAGTCCCGGGGGAGGAGGGGCTGTCAGCTCCGGGAAGGAGAAGGGAGAACTGCAGTGGCTGCTCTTATCGGAAACTCATTCTACTGATTCAAACTCCAACCATAGATAGACTGAGACCAGACACCAGAGACTCTGAGAGCAGCCAGCCCAGCAGAGAGGAGACAGGCATAGAAAAAAAACAACACGAAAAACTCCAAAATAAAAGCAGAGGATTTTTGGAGTTCTGGTGAACACAGAAAGGGGAAGGGCGGAGCTCAGGCCTTGAGGCGCATATGCAAATCCCGAAGCAAAGCTGATCTCTCTGCCCTGTGGACCTTTCCTTAATGGCCCTGGTTGCTTTGTCTATTAGCATTTCAATAACCCATTAGATCTCTGAGGAGGGCTGTTTTTTTTTGTTTGTTTGTTTGTTTTTTTAAATCCTTTTTTCTTTTTCTAAAACAATTACTCCAAGAAGCCCAATACAGAAAGTTTCAAAGAATTGCAATTTGGGCACGTCAAGTCAAGAGCAGAACTAAGAGAGCTCTGAGACAAAAGGCAATAATCCAGTGGCTGAGAAAATTCACTAAACAACACAACTTCCCAAGAAAAGGGGGGTGTCCGCTCACAGCCACCATCCTGGTGGACAGGAAACACTCCTGCCCATCGCCAGCCCCATAGCCCAGAGCTGCCCCAGACAACCCAGTGTGACGGAAGTGCTTCAAATAACAGGCACACACCACAAAACTGGGCGTGGACATTAGCCTTCCCTGCAACCTCAGCTGAATGTCCCAGAGCTGGGAAGGTGGAGCAGTGTGAATTAACAAAGCCCCATTCAGCCATCATTTGAGCAGACTGGGAGCCTCCCTACACAGCCCAGCAGCCCAGAACTGCCCTGGGGGGACGGCACTCACCTGTGACATAGCACAGTCATCCCTAAACAGAGGACCCGGGGTGCACAGCCTGGAAGAGGGGCCCACTTGCAAGTCTCAGGAGCCATACGCCAATACCAAAGACTTGTGGGTCAGTGGCAGAGACAAACTGTGGCAGGACTGAACTGAAGGATTAGACTATTGCAGCAGCTTTAAAACTCTAGGATCATCAGGGAGATTTGATGGTTAGGGCCACCCCCCCTCCCCAACTGCCCAGAAACACGCCCCACATACAGGGCAGGCAACACCAACTACACACGCAAGCTTGGTACACCAATTGGGCCCCACAAGACTCACTCCCCCACTCACCAAAAAGGCTAAGCAGGGGAGAACTGGCTTGTGGAGAACAGGTGGCTCGTGGATGCCACCTGCTGGTTAGTTAGAGAAAGTGTACTCCACAAAGCTGTAGATCTGATAAATTAGAGATAAGGACTTCAATAGGTCTACAAACCATAAAAGAACCCTATCAAGTTCAGCAAATGCCACGAGGCCAAAAACAACAGAAAATTATAAACCATATGAAAAAACCAGACGATATGGATAACCCAAGCCCAAGCACCCAAATCAAAAGACCAGAAGAGACACAGCACCTAGAGCAGCTACTCAAAGAACTAAAGATGAACAATGAGACCATAGTACGGGATATGAAGGAAATCAAGAAGACCCTAGAAGAGCATAAAGAAGACATTGCAAGACTAAATAAAAAAATGGATGATCTTATGGAAATTAAAGAAACTGTTGACCAAATTAAAAAGATTCTGGACACTCATAGTACAAGACTAGAGGAAGTTGAACAATGAATCAGTGATCTGGAAGACGACAGAATGGAAAATGAAAGCATAAAAGAAAGAATGGGGAAAAAAATTGAAAAACTCGAAATGGACCTCAGGGATATGATAGATAATATGAAACGTCCGAATATAAGACTCATTGGTGTCCCAGAAGGGGAAGAAAAGGGTAAAGGTCTAGGAAGAGTATTCAAAGAAATTGTTGGGGAAAACTTCCCAAATCTTCTAAACAACATAAATACACAAATCATAAATGCTCAGCGAACTCCAAATAGAATAAATCCAAAAAAAACCCACTCTGAGACATATACTGATCACACTGTCAAAAATAGAAGAGAAGGAGCAAGTTCTGAAAGCAGCAAGAGAAAAGCAATTCACCACATACAAAGGAAACAGCATAAGACTAAGTAGTGACTACTCAGCAGCCACCATGGAGGCAAGAAGGCAGTGGCACGATATATTTAAAATTCTGAGTGAGAGGAATTTCCAGCCAAGAATACTTTATCCAGCAAAGCTCTCCTTCAAATTTGAGGGAGAGCTTAAATTTTTCACAGACAAAGAAATGCTGAGAGAATTTGCTAACAAGAGACCTGCCCTACTGGAGATACTAAAGGGAGCCCTACAGACAGAGAAACAAAGACAGGACAGAGAGACTTGGAGAAAGGCTCAGTACTAAAGAGATTCGGTATGGGTACAATAAAGGATATTAATAGAGAGAGGGAAAAATATGGCAAACATAAACCAAAGGATAAGATGGCCGATTCAAGAAATGCCTTCACGGTTTTAACGTTGAATGTAAATGGATTAAACTCCCCAATTAAAAGATACAGATTCGCAGAATGGATCAAAAAAAAATGAACCATCAATATGTTGCATACAAGAGACTCATCTTAGACACAGGGACACAAAGAAACTGAAAGTGAAAGGATGGAAAAAAATATTTCATGCAAGCTACAGCCAAAAGAAAGCAGGTGTAGCAATATTAATCTCAGATAAAATAGACTTCAAATGCAGGGATGTTTTGAGAGACAAAGAAGGCCACTACATACTAATAAAAGGGGCAATTCAGCAAGAAGAAATAACAATCGTAAATGTCTATGCACCCAATCAAGGTGCCACAAAATACATGAGAGAAACACTGGCAAAACTAAAGGAAGCAATTGATGTTTCCACAATAATTGTGGGAGACTTCAACACATCACTCTCTCCTATAGATAGATCAACCAGACAGAAGACCAATAAGGAAATTGAAAACCTAAACAATCTGATAAATGAATTAGATTTAACAGACATCTACAGGACATTACATCCCAAATCACCAGGATACACATACTTTTTTAGTGCTCACGGAACTTTCTCCAGAATAGATCATATGCTGGGACATAAAACAAGCCTCAATAAATTTAAAAAGATTGAAATTATTCAAAGCACATTCTCTGACCACAATGGAATACAATTAGAAGTCAATAACCATCAGAGACTTAGAAAATTCACAAATACCTGGAGGTTAAACAACACACTCCTAAACAATCAGTGGGTTAAAGAAGAAATAGCAAGAGAAATTGCTAAATATATAGAGACGAATGAAAATGAGAACACAACATACCAAAACCTATGGGATGCAGCAAAAGCAGTGCTAAGGGGGAAATTTATAGCACTAAACGCATATATTAAAAAGGAAGAAAGAGCCAAAATCAAAGAACTAATGGATCAACTGAAGAAGCTAGAAAATGAACAGCAAACCAATCCTAAACCAAGTACAAGAAAAGAAATAACAAGGATTAAAGCAGAAATAAACGACATACAGAACAAAAAAAAATAGACAGGATAAATATCACCAAAAGTTGGTTCTTTGAGAAGATCAACAAGATTGACAAGCCCCTAGCTGGACTGACAAAATCAAAAAGAGAGAAGACCCATATAAACAAAATAATGAATGAAAAAGGTGACATAACTGCAGATCCTGAAGAAATTAAAAAAATTATAAGAGGATACTATGAACAACTGTATGGCAACAAACTGGATAATGTAGAGGAAATGGACAATTTCCTGGAAACATATGAACAACCTAGACTGACCAGAGAAGAAATAGAAGACCTCAACCAACCCATCACAAGCAAAGAGATCCAATCAGTCATCAAAAATCTTCCCACAAATAAATGCCCAGGGCCAGATGGCTTCACAGGGGAATTCTACCAAACTTTCCAGAAAGAACTGACACCAATCTTACTCAAACTCTTTCAAAACATTGAAAAAAAATGGAACACTACCTAACTCATTTTATGAAGCTAACATCAATCTAATACCAAAACCTGGCAAAGATGCTACAAAAAAGGAAAACTACCGGCCAATCTCCCTAATGAATATAGATGCAAAAATCCTCAACAAAATACTTGCAAATCGAATCCAAAGACACATTAAAAAAATCATACACCATGACCAAGTGGGGTTCATTCCAGGCATGCAAGGATGGTTCAACATAAGAAAAACAATCAATGTATTACAACACATTAACAAGTCAAAAGGGAAAAATCAATTGATCATCTCAATAGATGCTGAAAAAGCATTTGACAAAATCCAACATCCCTTTTTGATAAAAACACTTCAAAAGGTAGGAATTGAAGGAAACTTCCTCAACATGATAAAGAGCATATATGAAAAACCCACAGCCAGCATAGTACTCAATGGTGAGAGACTGAAAGCCTTCCCTCTAAGATCAGGAACAAGACAAGGATGCCCGCTGTCACCACTGTTATTCAACATTGTGCTGGAAGTGCTAGCCAGGGCAATCCGGCAAGACAAAGAAATAAAAGGCATCCAAATTGGAAAAGAAGAAGTAAAACTGTCATTGTTTGCACATGATATAATCTTATATCTAGAAAACCCTGAGAAATCGACGATACAGCTACTAGAGTTAATAAACAAATTTAGCAAAGTAGCGGGATACAAGGTTAATGCACATAAGTCAGTAATGTTTCTATATGCTAGAAATGAACAAACTGAAGAGACACTCAAGAAAAAGATACCATTTACAATAGCAACTAAAAAAATCAAGTACCTAGGAATAAACTTAACCAAAGATGTAAAAGACCTATACAAAGGAAACTACATAACTCTACTAAAAGAAATAGAAGGGGACCTTAAAAGATGGAAAAATATTCCATGTTCATGGATAGGAAGGCTAAATGTCATTAAATGTCAATTCTACCCAAACTCATCTACAGTTTCAATGCAATCCCAATCAAAATTCCAACAACCTACTTTGCAGACTTGGAAAAGCTAGTTATCAAATTTATTTGGAAAGGGAAGATGCCTCGAATTCCTAAAGACACTCTAAAAAAGAAAAACGAAGTGGGAGGACTTACACTCCCTGACTTTGAAGCTTATTATAAAGCCACAGTTGCCAAAACAGCATGGTACTGGCACAAAGATAGACATATAGATCAATGGAATCGAATTGAGAATTCAGAGATAGACCCTCAGATCTATGGCCGACTGATCTTTGATAAGGCCCCCAAAGTCACTGAACTGAGCCATAATGGTCTTTTCAACAAATGGGGCTGGGAGAGTTGGATATCCATATCCAAAAGAATGAAAGAGGACCCCTACCTCACACCCTACACAAAAATTAACTCAAAATGGACCAAAGATCTCAATATAAAAGAAAGTACCATAAAACTCCTAGAAGATAATGTAGGAAAACATCTTCAAGACCTTGTATTAGGTTGCCACTTCCTAGACTTTACACCCAAAGCACAAGCAACAAAAGAGAAAATAGATAAATGGGAACTCCTCAAGCTTAGAAGTTTCTGCACCTCAAAGGAATTTCTCAAAAAGGTAAAGAGGCAGCCAACTCAATGGGAAAAAATTTTTGGAAACCATGTATCTGACAAAAGACTGATATCTTGCATATACAAAGAAATCCTACAACTCAATGACAATAGTACAGACAGCCCAATTATAAAATGGGCAAAAGATATGAAAAGACAGTTCTCTGAAGAGGAAATACAAATGGCCAAGAAACACATGAAAAAATGTTCAGCTTCACTAGCTATTAGAGAGATGCAAATTAAGACCACAATGAGATACCATCTAACACCGGTTAGAATGGCTGCCATTAAACAAACAGGAAACTACAAATGCTGGAGGGGATGTGGAGAAATTGGAACTCTTATTCATTGTTGGTGGGACTGTATAATGGTTCAGCCACTCTGGAAGTCAGTCTGGCAGTTCCTTAGAAAACTAGATATAGAGCTACCATTCGATCCAGCGATTGCACTTCTCGGTATATACCCAGAAGATCGGAAAGCAGTGACACGAACAGATATCTGCACGCCAATGTTCATAGCAGCATTATTCACAATTGCCAAGAGATGGAAACAACACAAATGTCCTTCAACAGATGAGTGGATAAATAAAATGTGGTATATACACACGATGGAATACTACGCAGCAGTAAGAAGGAACGATCTGGTGAAACATATGACAACATGGATGAACCTTGAAGACATAATGCTGAGCGAAATAAGCCAGGCACAAAAAGACAAATATTATATGCTACCACTAATGTGAACTTTGAAAAATGTAAAACAAATGGTTTATAATGTAGAATGTAGGGGAACTAGCAGGAGAGAGCAATTAAGGAAGGGGGAACAATAATCCAAGAAGAACAGATAAGCTATTTAACATTCTGGGGATGCCCAGAAATGACTATGGTCTGTTAATTTCTGATGGATGTAGTAGGAACAAGTTCACTGAAATGTTGCTATATTATGTAACTTTCTTGGGGTAAAGTAGGAATATGTTGGAAGTTAAGCAGTTATCTTAGGTTAGTTGTCTTTTTCTTACTCCCTTGTTATGGTCTCTTTGAAATGTTCTTTTATTGTATGTTTGTTTTATTTTTCAGTTTTTTTTTTTCATACAGTTGATTTAAAAAAGAAGGGAAAGTTAAAAAAAAAAAAAAGAAAAAAGAAAAAAGACAAACAAGGAAAAAAAAAAAAAAGATGTAGTGCCCCCTTGAGGAGCCCGTGGAGAATGCAGGGGTATTCGCCTACCCCACCTCCATGGTTGCTAACATGACCACAGACTTAGGGGACTGGTGGTTTGATGGGTTGAGCCCTCTACCATAAGTTTTACCCTTGGGAAGACGGTTGCTGCAAAGGAGAGGCTAGGCCTCCCTGTATTTGTGCCTAAGAGTCTCCTCCTGAATGCCTCTTTGTTGCTCAGATGTGGCCCTCTCTCTCTGGCTAAGCCAACTTGAAAGGTGAAATCACTGCCCTCCCCCCTACGTGGGATCAGACACCCAGGGGAGTGAATCTCCCTGGCAACGTGGAATATGACTCCCGGGGAGGAATGTAGACCCGGCATCGTGGGACGGAGAACATCTTCTTGACCAAAAGGGGGATGTGAAAGGAAATGAAATAAGCTTCAGTGGCAGAGAGATTCCAAAACGAGCCGAGAGATCACTCTGGTGGGCACTCTTACACACACTTTAGACAACCTTTTTTAGGTTCTAAAGAATTGGGGTAGCTGGTGGTGGATACCTGAAACTATTAAACTACAACCCAGAACCCATGAATCTCGAAGACAGTTGTATAAAAATGTAGCTTATGAGGGGTGACAGTGGGATTGGGAATGCCATAAGGACCAAACTCCACTTTGCCTAGTTTATGGATGGATGTGTAGAAAAGTAGGGGAAGCAAACAAACAGACAAAGGTACCCAGTGTTCTTTTTTACTTCAATTGCTCTTTTTCACTCTAATTATTATTCTTGTTATTTTTGTGTGTGTGCTAATGAAGGTGTCAGGGATTGATTTAGGTGATGAATGTACAACTATGAAATGGTACTGTAAACAATCGAAAGTACAATTTGTTTTGTATGACTGCGTGGTATGTGAATATATCTCAGTAAAATGATGATTAAAAAAAAAATAAAAAAAATCCATTGTGTGGGGAGAAAGGCTGCAAGAGACAAGATTTTGATAAATTTCTGGAAGACAAATAGCAAATGAGGCTACACTAACAAATACACCATAGTGGGGGAGGCTTAAATTCACAACAAAAAAGCATTAAAGTAGAGTCAAAGCAGCGAGTTTTCCCAGCGAATACTGGGAGAGGCTCCAACCTTGAACAGACAGCAGCAATGAGAAATGGGGCAGTAAATTAAAAGAAAGTCTAAGTCCTTAAAAGATGGAAAAATATTCCATGTTCATGGATAGGAAGGCTAAATGTCATTAAGATGTCAATTCTACCCAAACTCATCTACAGATTCAATGCAATCCCAATCAAAATTCCAACAACCTACTTTGCAGACTTGGAAAAGCTAGTTATCAAATTTATTTGGAAAGGGAAGATGCCTCGAATTCCTAAAGACACTCTAAAAAAGAAAAACGAAGTGGGAGGACTTACACTCCCTGACTTTGAAGCTTATTATAAAGCCACAGTGGTCAAAACAGCATGGTACTGGCACAAAGATAGACATATAGATCAATGGAATCGAATTGAGAATTCAGAGACCCTCAGATCTATGGCCGACTGATCTTTGATAAGGCCCCCAAAGTCACTGAACTGAGTCATAATGGTCTCTTCAACAAATGGGGCTGGGAGAGTTGGATATCCATATCCAAAAGAATGAAAGAGGACCCCTACCTCACACCCTACACAAAAACTAACTCAAAATGGACTAAAGATCTCAATATAAAAGACAGTACCATAAAACTCCTAGAAGATAATGTAGGAAAACATCTTCAAGACCTTGTATTAGGTTGCCACTTCCTAGACTTTACACCCAAAGCACAAGCAACAAAAGAAAAAATAGATAAATGGGAACTCCTCAAGCTTAGAAGTTTCTGCACCTCAAAGGAATTTCTCAAAAAGGTAAAGAGGCAGCCAACTCAATGGGAAAAAATTTTTGGAAACCATGTATCTGACAAAAGACTGATATCTTGCATATATAAAGAAATCCTACAACTCAATGACAATAGTACAGACAGCCCAATTATAAAATGGGCAAAAGATATGAAAAGACAGTTCTCTGAAGAGGAAATACAAATGGCCAAGAAACACATGAAAAAATGTTCAGCTTCACTAGCTATTAGAGAGATGCAAATTAAGACCACAATGAGATACCATCTAACACCGATTAGAGTGGCTGCCATTAAACAAACAGGAAACTACAAATGCTGGAGGGGATGTGGAGAAATTGGAACTCTTATTCATTGTTGGTGGGACTGTATAATGGTTCAGCCACTCTGGAAGACAGTCTGGCAGTTCCTTAGAAAACTAGAAATGGAGTTACCATTCGATTCAGCAATTGCACTTCTCGGTATATACCCGGAAGATCGGAAAGCAGTGACACAAACAGATATCTGCACGCCCATGTTCATAGCAGCATTATTCACAAGTGCCAAGAGATGGAAACAACACAAATGTCCTGCAACAGATGAGTGGATAAAGAAAATGTGGTATATACACACGATGGAATACTACACGGCAATAAGAAGGTACGACCTCGTGAAACATATGACAACATGGATGAACCTTGAAGACATAATGCTGAGCGAAATTAGCCAGGCACAGAAAGAGAAATATTATATGCTACCACTAATGTGAACTTTGAAAAATGTAAAACGAATGGTTTATAGTGTAGAATGTAGGGGAACTAGCAATAGAGAGCAATTAAGGAAGGGGGAACAGTAATCCAAGAAGAACAGATATGCTATTTAACGTTCTGGGGATGCCCAGGAATGACTATGGTCTGTTAATTTCTGATGGATATAGTAGGAGCAAGTTCACAGAAATGTTGCTATATTATGTAACTTTCTTGGGGCAAAGTAGGAACAGGTGGGAAGTAAAGCAGTTATCTTAGGTTAGTTGTTTTCTTACTCCCTTGTTATGGTCTCTTTGAAATGTTCTTTTATTGTATGTTTTTCTTTTTTGTTTTTTGTTTTTTTTTAATTTTTGTTTTTCCATACAGTTGATTTAAAAAGGAAAGAAAGGTTAAAAAAAAACAAGGGAAAAAATATGTAGTGCCCTCTTGAGGAGCCTGTGGAGAATGCAGGGGTATTGGCCTACCCCACCCCGATGGTTGCTAACATGACCACAGACATAGGGGACTGGTGGTTTGATGGGTTGAGCCCTCTACCATAAGTTTTACCCTTGGGAAGACGGTTGCTGCAAAGGAGAGGCTAGGCCTCCCTATAATTGTGCCTAAGAGCCTCCTCCCGAATGCCTCTTTGTTGCTCAGATGTGGCCCTCTCTCTCTAGCTAAGCCAACTTGAAATCACTGCCCTCCCCCCTACGTGGGATCAGACACCCAGGGGAGTGAATCTCCCTGGCAACGTGGAATATGACTCCCGGGGAGGAATGTAGACCTGGCATCGTGGGATGGAGAACATCTTCTTGACCAAAAGGGGGATGTGAAAGGAAATGAAATAAGCTTCAGTAGCAGAGAGATTCCAAAAGGAGCCGAGAGGTCACTCTGGTGGGCACTCTTACGCACACTTTAGACAACCCTTTTTAGGTTCTAAAGAATTGGGGTAGCTGGTGGTGGATACCTGAAACTATCAAACTACAACCCAGAACCCATGAATCTCGAAGACAGTTGTATAAAAATGTAGCTTATGAGGGGTGACAATGGGATTGGGAAAACCATAAGGACCACACTCCACTTTGTCTAGTTTATGGATGGATGAGTAGAAAAATAGGGGAAGGAAACAAACAAACAAACAAAGGGACCCAGTGTTCTTTTTTACTTCAATTGCTCTTTTTCAGTTTAATTATTGTTCTTATTATTTTTGTGTGTGTGCTAATGAAGGTGTCAGGGATTGATTTAGGTGATGAATGTACAACTATGTAATGGTACTGTGAACAATCGAATGTACGATTTGTTTTGTATGACTGCGTGGTAAGTGAATATATCTCAATAAAATGAAGATTAAAAAATATATAAAAAATAAAAAATAAAAAAATAAAAAATAAAAAATAAAAAATAAAAAAAAAGAAAGTCTAAGTAACACCTGGGCCAATTGGACTCTCCCCACACTTTCCACACACATACTTAGCCACAGTAAGGTTCATCATTTGCCCCTAGGATAAAGCTAGACATTCTCCAAAAACAATTGAAATGCAAATGAAAAAGTATAACAGAGAAAAAGGCATACTAATTCCCTCATCTTACATAAGGAAAGTCAAGAAAACAATCTGATGTTGATGAAATCAAAACTAAAAAATATATATTTTATGAAAGTAACGTATAGCAGAACTAAAAACAATAACACAACTAACAAAATTATGGGGTAAAAGGAGGAAAGAAGATGGAAGACAATATAAATAAACCAAACTCCTCACTATGGAAAAACTATCTAGACAAATACTTTAATTATTTAAACTTATGGTGGAAACTAGGAGAAAAACTAAAAACAGAAAGATGAAACATAGCCTCCTAAAAAGATGGGACTGTAAGAAGCAGAAGCAGAGCAAAAAAGTACTGAACATTTTTCAAATATAAAAGGGGAATACATTCATTATTTAAAATTATCTGCTAACAGTTGAAAAAAGATTCTTTTCAAAATGGTTTAACCCAGAAAGTTAACCCAAGGGACACATAAAATCTGAATGCCTACTTTGATAACTTTCAGCCTTTAACCAAAATCAAGAAACCCCACTCACACACATTAAGTTTTCAGTCACTTTTAAGTGCCTCAGGCTAAAATATTCTTCCATTCTCAAGCATTTACTAAGAGTCTATTATGTGCCAGGTACTGTTCTAAGCCCTAGGGATACAGTAGTGAGTAAAACAAAGTCCCTCTCTCAAGGAGTTTACATTCCAAAAGGGAAAAAGTTAACAAGCAAATGCAGAATATAGAACGGAAACAAAAATAAAGCAGAGAAACAGGACAGAGTATAATGGGAAGAGAAAGAAGAATGCTGTTTTACTTAGGAAGGTCAGGGACAGCCTCTCTGATGAGGACAGAGTTGAACATAGGCCAGAAGGAAGTGAGGGAGTACGCCACACAGATAATCTGGGCAAAGAGTGTTCCGGGCAGAGGGAACAGCAATACAAACCCCTGAAATGAGATTACACTTAGCCTGCTGAAGGAACAGCAATGGGACTAGGTCAGCTGGAGCAAAAGGAGTGGGACAGAGTGATGGAGGTAATATCAGAAAGGTTAAAGTGGGTCAGAACATACAGTCCTTGAAGACCCTGGTTAAGGGATGAATTTTATTTCAGGTGAAATGATAAGCCATGAGAAGAAGAGTGACATCTGATTTATGTTTTAAAAGAATCACTTTGCCAGTTGTGTGAAGAAATGACCATAGGGAAGTGAGGGAGGAAGCAGAGACCTGTTAGGAGGTTATTGCAGTAAACTAGGCAAAACTTAAAGGTTGCAGTGACATGTGTTGAGATTTGGGTTACACTTTTTTTTTAAATCCATTGCTTTTTTTAATGCAATTTTATTGAATTATATTCACATACCAGACAATCATCCGAAGTGTACAATCACTGGTTCACAGTCTCCTCATACAGTTGTGCATTCATCACCATAATCAATTTTTGAACATTTTCATTACTCAAAAAAAAAAAAAAAATTAAAATAAGAAAGAACACCCAAAATATCCCAT
Organism: Choloepus didactylus; assembly: GCF_015220235.1. Lineage (NCBI taxonomy): Eukaryota > Metazoa > Chordata > Mammalia > Pilosa > Megalonychidae > Choloepus > Choloepus didactylus. Next base: position 95,913,987 of record NC_051316.1, read on the forward strand.
ACTTCATATCCCCTTATTATTTATTTATCGTCTTGGTTTTCCTACTCATCTGTCCATACACTAGATAAAGGGAGTAGTCGCAAGGTTTTCACAATTACACAGTCACATCTTAAGAGCTATATACTTATAGTCATCTTTAAGAATCAAGGCTACTGGATTACAGCTCAACAGTTGCAAGTATTTCCTTCTAGCTAATCTAATACACTAAAAACTACAAAGGGATAACCACATGATCTATAAGAATAACCTCCAGAATGTCCTCTCAACTCCATCCAAAATTTTGCAGCCACTGAAATTTTCTTTTGTTTCATTTCTCTTCCCCCTTTTGGTTCAAGAAGGCTTACTCAATCCCACGATTCCAGGACCAGGCTCATCCTCATGAGTCATGTCCCATGTTGCCAGGGAGATTTACACCCTTGGGAGCATGTCCCACGTAGTGGGGAGGGCAGTGAGTTTACCTGCAAGGTTGGCTTAGAGCAAGAGGCCAGGCCACATCTGAGCAACAAAAGAGGTTCTCTGG